>NW_024113880.1:0-21457 GCF_003073215.2 Triticum urartu
GTATCCCTCCCAAATGATGTTGCTCCTATTACTCATTGTGATGATGATAATTGCTATACTATTGGTGCTATCCATACTATTAATGATGAGAGTGATTATGCTTATGATATGAAAATGCCCAAGCTTGGGGATGCTATGTTTAATGAATATGATATTTTTAGTCTCCCAAGTTTTGATGAGCAAATTTATTATGATGATAACAAGCCTACTATTTATGATGATTATATTGATGAAAGTGGGTTTGGAAGAGTGTCAACTTTAGGAAGTAATGATCCCACTATTTTGGAGGATGCTGAATCTTATTGTGCTAATTATATAAGTGGAATTGGAGAGGTCATGACTTTATTTAGTAATGATTCCACTATCTTGGAAGAGGTTTCAATTGATTATGATGAGAACAACTGTCGGTGTCAAAACCGGCGGATCTCCGGTAGGGGGTCCTGAACTGTGCATGTAGGTGGATGGTAACAAGAGTAGGGGGACACAATGTTTTTACCCAGGTCGGGGCCCTCTCGATGGAGGTAAAACCCTACTCCTGCTTGATTGATCTTGATGATATGAGTATTACAAGAGTTGATCTACCAGGAGATCGAAGAGGCTAAACCCTAGAAGCTAGCCTATGGTATGATTGTTGTTGTTGGTCCTTCGGACTAAACCCTCCGGTTTATATAGACACGGGAGGGGGCTAGGGTTACACATAGTCGGTTACAAGGAAGGAGATCTATATATCCGTATTGCCAAGCTTGACTTCCACGCCAAGGAGAGTCCCATCCGAACACGGGACGAAGTCTTCAATCTTGTATCTTCATAGTCCAACAGTCCGGCCAAAGGATATAATCCGGCTATCCGTATACCCCCTAATCCAGGACTCCCTCAGTAGCCCCTGAACCAGGCTTCAATGACGATGAGTCCGGCGCGCAGATTGTCTTCGGCATTGCAAGGCGGGTTCCTCCTCCGAACACGAGGATCGTGTCCGGCTCTGCAAAACAAGTTCCACATACAACCGTAGAGAGAATAATATTTTCACAAATCTAATCTGCCAACGCATTCCATAGTGTGACATCACACCATAGCCAGGTCACCATTCGAATCGTTTTTCACAACCAACCTTATCGTGTTTCGCGAGGCGGTTTCCTTGGCACGTCTTGTCGAAGCAGAGATCGTGTCCCCTTATTACAGGATTCCCATCAATAAGGACGTGGGTAACCCAACCGCGCCATCAATTACGGTGCTTGGGGGATAAGCAAGTTTTACCAGGCTAGTGGGGGCGCATAGTTTTGTCCGCCCTTATAAAGGGATAAGGGTTCACCTTTTTCTACCCACGCCTTCTTCCTCCTTGCTCATCCATTCTCGCGCACTCGAGCTCTAGCGCCCAAGTACACATCCGTCTCCTCAACCCTCTCCAAATATGTCTGGAGCGGGAGGCAAGTGGATGGTCCTCCATTACGGAGGGAGACATCAAAAAGCTGCGCGGGGCCGGATACTTAGCCACGGATATTGCGCACCGGATGCCAACCACAGGGCAGATCGTCCCTACCCCGGAACCTTACGAAAGGGTGGTTTTCCTCACCCACTTCGTCCGCGGACTGGGGTTTCCCTTCCGTCCATTTGTCCGCCGCCTTATGTTCTATTACGGGCTGGACTTCCATGATCTAGCTTCGAATTTCATCCTCAACATCTCGGCATTCATCGTCGTGTGCGAGGCTTTCCTCCGCGTCCGGCCCCACTTCGGCCTGTGGCTGAAGACCTTCAATGTCAAACTGAAGGTAAGAGGCATCCAACAAGCGGAATGCGGCGGAGCCATGGTGGGCAAAATGCCCAACGTTACATGGCTCGAGGGCTCCTACGTGGAGACCATAAAGGGGTGGCAATCGGGGTGGTTCTACATTACCGAGCCACGCGACACCAACTGGGTGGAGGCCCCCGAGTTTCGATCCGAAATCCCCACGCGGCTCACTTCCTGGAAGGAGAAGGGCCTGTCCCGGGGCTCATCTGTGGAGCTGGACGGACTCCAGAAGTGTATCCGGAACATCATAGGAAAGAAACACAAGCTTGTCAACATAGTCCAGGTCATGCTCTTCCGCTGGATCCTCCCGTGTCAGCGACGGGCTTTCAACTTATGGGAGTTCGACCCAGCCCAGCACCAGACTCTACGCGAGCTCTTCGACTTGACGCATAAGGATGTCTGGAAGGTGCTGTTCAAGGGCGCCGAGGTCCCCCCTCCCCTTACCGAGGACCGCGGGCTAAGCGCGACGCGCCCTGCGAATCCGGTAAGTTCTGTACACCTCGTAGGGTATTTATTTTCCATAGTTTAACCATGTGCAGGGTCTGAGCTCCCATGCCTTTGATATGACTGGGTGGAGACATCGGAGCAGATTGACTGTCCGGCCCCTCTGCCCGAAGACCCTGCAGACGCTCTCCTGACGGAGATGCGGACTCCGGCTCCTTATGAGGTGCCGGAGAAGAAGATCAATAAGAAGGCCACGAGAACCGGAAAGAGTTCCCGGCGCCAGGTGGTATCAGACTCATCGTCTGATAACTCTGAGATGCACTCCTCCCATGAAAACGAGGAGGAGGAAGATGATGGTTCTCCCCCTCCAGCCAGGGGAGATAGGAAAAGGAATGCCACCCCAACCGGGGAGGCCGGAGGGTCCAAGAAGGGAAGGACTCTCCTTCCGGACTGTTCCACCACCGCCGCCGACAGCGAAGACGAGTGGTTAGTCAGGGCCAAGCCCCTGGCGAAGTCATAAGTATTCAGGTACCAGAGTAACTCATAGCATACTTTTATTGCACTACTTCTCCTAACGTCGAATATGATCATGCAGTCCGCCCCGAACCCGCATCGACGTATCCTCGTCGGACGGTTCCTTGGACTCGTCGGATATGAATAGCGAGTCACTTCCAACCGCCTCCTCTCCTCGCCCTACAGACAATGTCGAGGTATTGTCTCAAGGTGCACCGAACCGAGGGCAGGTAGGACCTTCTGGACTCCAGGTGCAAAGGGAGAAAGACTCCCAATGGCTCCAAGTTCGGCCCTCAGCCGAACACCGCGCCGGAACCTCCAGTGGTTCCGGACTCCGGCAGGCGGCCCCCTGCCAAGAAGGGAAAGCCGCCCGTGCCGGTGACCTCTGTCTATACAGAGGCACCGGACAACCTGCTGGGAGCGCTTCGCGGCGCTTCCATCGACGAAGAGCACCGCACTATTATGAGTGCGGTGATCAAGAAGGTTCAGTCCGCCAAGAGTGGACTGACTGAAGCCTGTGCCAGCCTTCTAACAGGCTTTGAGGTAAGTATTTAAAATATAGGAAAATATTACCGCATAGACAGTAGCCCCTGATGCTCTGTTTGGTGTTCACAAAGAAAAGACAAATAGAGGATCAAATAATATCTGCAGGAGTCTAATACAAGTATGTCTATATGCGTATGCAGGCTTCGCTGCTGACCTCTGCCGCACTAACTGCGGAGGTCGCCGCACTGAAGCAGAACCTCGAGCGGTCCGAGAAAGAACTCAACCTTGCCAAGAGGCAGCTCGAGGAGAACAAAGGTAAATAATACCTTGTCTATATGTATATATAAGATGTGGTTAGCAAAATGATAGGATCGTCATGGATGTGCCAGGGGTCACGACCGAAGTGGCGACCCTGAAGTGAGCGCTGTCCAAGGGCGAAAACAAAGCGGCCGAGGAGCGCACCGAGCAGGAGAAACAAAAGGCACGGGTGGGCGAGGTGCAGCAAGAGATCCAGGCTCTCGTGAAGAAGCACGAGACTTTGGAGCTTGACTCGAAGACGCGAGAGTCCGAGCTTGCCGCGGCCTTCAAGAGGACAAAGCATGCCAAGGCTGAAGTCCAAAAGGCCCTCCGGGAAATTGAGGCGACGAGGAAGATAGCGGCGGGTAAGGCATTCATTATGCAAAGCAAGCATGTGAAAGTAAATTACTTGTTACTTACCCGAGTCCGGAGCTCTCCACGAGCACTCGCAGATTTTCCCCGCAGCGTGTCGGATGCCGCAAAGTACTACCAGGCCGAGGAGGGAAGCTCGACGTAGAAGTTGTTCTGGTCTTAGTATACTGGGACCGAACACCCGATGCCTGTGAGCGACCAGCTGAAGCAACTGTTCGAGCTTCACAAGGTGGCCGAACAGGCCATGAGGGGCCTTATAGTCCGGATGTGGCCTGGCGACTCCCTTCCCAACAGCTACTTCGGTCTGGAGAGGCGGCTTATGGATGCGTGCCCACGGCTGGAAGTCATAAAGCGGTCCGTCTGCATCGAAGGTGCACGCCGGGCTTTTGCCCGTGCGAAGGTCCACTGGGCCAAGATGGACGCCGAGAAGCTGGTGAAGGAGGGGCCACCGCAGGGCAAGGAGGATCGCCACCCTGAAATGTATTATGAGGGTGTCCTGAAGGGTGCCCATCTTGTGGCGGACGAGTGTGCGAAGGATGTAATTTTTGAATGAACTTGCTCGTGTGATCATGTATTATGAAAAATTGTTCATGTGCGCTATGCAACGCTTGTTTGAATTTAAAATATTACCTTATGTGCGGCTGTTTATCAAATCTAAGAGATGGCCAGTCGTCGGCTTCTGCCCCCATGCCACGAGTGCTGGGATGTTCAGGATAAATCTGAGCAGTCTTTTTCCCATTGTTGGGTCCTTGGAGGGAGGTGCTCAGCACAACGAACAAGGCAATCGGACTATAATGCTTTATCACTCTCACTTAGCCATAGAAGTCTGCAATTTTAAATTTTGGCAAAGCCCCTAGTATTCGGAAGGCCGAATTCGGGGCGCTATACACGCTTAAGCCGGACAGAGCCGACTCCTCGCCCTAAGCGGCATAAGTCTTTAGGGACCTGAGACCTCTCGAACAGCGACCAACTCTCGCCTTATCATGACAGTCAGTTTTAGCTTTCTCTACTGTGGTGGTTGCCCAGATGAACCGGGGCACAATCGCAGTAGTTCTCCCAGTGCTACCTTAGCCGATATAGCAGAACGTAAGGTACCAAAACATGGGAGCCGGGCAAACCCAACTATTGACCGAAGACATGATTCGGAGCTGATGCATATAATGCTATAAGTTCGGGGTGCCGTACTGTCGAAAGTGTTCGGACTTCTCACGCCGTATTATGGGGTATGCTTAAGCCCCTGGCGTATTGGCCGTACCAGAGTGTACGGGTGCTGAATGTCATGAATAGAGAATATTGAATGCGGTAATAGTCTAGTGCTATGCATTGTTTAAAAAAAGGTGTGTCGAAGCAAAATGATACAAGTAGTGCGATGAGCAAAAAGTAGGACTATTTGACATGTCCCCTCCAAGGGCAAGCTGAGGAATGGTATTTAAAGCAGGTATTTCACTCGTTATCAGAGACCACCTGGGAGTTCCATGGTGCGACGTAGCTTTCTGCCTCCTTGGTTGTTGTATCGTGTGTCCGGCAATCATACTGCTAGACGGGGTTTCCAGAGATTGAAGTACTGAAAGAGAGAAAAGAATAACATAGCGGGAAGCCCCTAGTGCGGTTGAGCCTCGTTTTGGGGCGTGCCGTAGTCGTGCCCTCCCCACCTATGCCCCTAGTGCCGTAGTCGCCCGAGCAGTGCATGATAGCCACTGCGGAACGGGACTAAATCGAAGATTAACTCCTAGCTTCGGAAGTTATCCGGGGATCCGAAGACCACATCCAGTGTGACTGAGCCTGTGCAATGGGCCTCTACACATGGTATGACGCCTTTGAAGGTCGTTTTTGTGGGTTTGATCCTTGAGGGGTCTATACCCAATTTGCGCACTGTGTCCTGATAAAGCAGGTTCAGGCTGCTGCCGCCGTCCATAAGGACTCGAGTGAGGTGAAATTCGACGATGATTGGGTCTAGGACCAGTGCGGCGAATCCGCCATGATGGATACTAGTGGGGTGGTCCCTGCGATCGAAGGTGATCGGACAGGAGGACCATGGGTTGAACTTTGGGGCGACTGGCTCCAACACATATACGTCCCTTAGCGCACGCTTCCGCTCCCTCTTCGGGGTGTGAGTTGCGTATATCATGTTCATCGTCCGCACTTGTGGGGGGGACCTCTTCTGCCCTCCGGTGTTCGGCAGCTGGGGCTCCTCCTCGTCGTCGCTATGTAACCCGTTATCTTTGTTTTCGGCATTTAACTTGCCGGCCTGCTTGACCACCCAATATTCCTGTTGGTGTGGTTGGCTGGCTTGTCGGGGGTGCCGTGTATTTGACATGAGCGATTGAGTATACGGTCGAAACTGGACGGGCCCGAAGTGCTTCTTTTGAATGGCTTTTTCTGCTGACCGCGTTTAGAGCCTCTGAATCCGGAATTGACTGCCGTATCCTCGGTATTGTCACTATTGATGTGGCGCTTGTGTTTGTTGCGACGTGACCTGCCATTGCTATCCTTGGTATCCGAAGTACCATGGTTCTCTGATATGTTATTGCTTCGAGCCATCCAGCTTTCTTCTCCGGCGCAAAAGCGGGTCATGAGTGTCGTGAGGGCTGCCATAGATTTCGGCTTTTCCTGGCCAAGGTGCCGGGCGAGCCACTCGTCGCGGATGTTGTGCTTAAAAGCTGCTAGGGCCTCTACATCCGGACAGTCTACGATTTGATTTTTCTTTGTCAGGAACCGCGTCCAGAATTGCCTGGCCGATTCCTCTGGCTGCTGAATTATGTGGCTCAAGTCATCGGCATCTGGTGGTCGCACATAAGTTCCCTGGAAGTTATCGAGGAATGCGGCTTCCAGATCTTCCCAACAGCCAAAGGATTCTGCTGGCAGGCTGTTGAGCCAATGCCGACCTGGTCCTTTGAGTTTGAGTGGGAGGTATTTGATGGCGTGTAGATCGTCACCACGGGCCATGTGGATGTGTAGGAGGAATTCCTCGATCCATACCGCAGGATCTGTTGTACCGTCGTATGATTCGATATTTTCGGGTTTGAAACCCTCTGGGATTTGGTGATCCATTACTTCGTCTGTGAAGCATAGGGGGTGTGCGGCGCCTCTGTACTGGGATATATCGCGACGCAGCTCAAATGAGTCTTGTCCGCTCTGTTCGGCCCGGTCGGATTTACTTTTACTGTATCCGGCGTGACAGTTATCGTCTCGCATAGTGGCGCGCCCTCGTGATCCGTAGATCGATCTTGCGTGTTTTGCTTTGTCCTCCAATACGTCTCACATGTCTAGTGTGTTTCCTCGTGCCTTGACATTTTTATTTGAGTGGCGTCGGGGTGCGGGCTAAGCTTTTGGCTGAAATGCCTCTCTGTTGCGGCCACGAGGTGGCCTATCAGCCACGTCATACGCTGGAGATGTAGGTTTTAATGCTTCCTCCTCCAGTCGGGGTAGCAACCTATGCTTTGGGTAACTCTTGGAGGGGCGTTCGAGTTCATATTCCTCGTCCGCAAGGACTTCGCTCCATCTGTCAGCTAGCAAATCTTGATCATCTCGAAGCTGTTGTTGCTTTTTCTTAAGGCTATTTGTCGTGGCTATAAGCCGTCGCTTGAAGCGCTTTTGCTCGATGTGATCCTCAGGCACAACAAATGCGTCATCGTCGAGGCTTGCCTCGTCTTCGGAGGGAGGCATGTAATTATCATCCTCCGCCTCTCCATATGCCGCTCTCTCGGGAGGGCGGGCTTCTTCATCCTCCTGCTCTAAATCGTGCTGGAGGGGATTGTCATCATCTTCGGCACTGTCCGGAGTGCTATTATCTCCTGTGCCGGTATCACCGCTTTTGCCTTGGCGAGACTTAGAGCGGCGCCGCTGACATCGGCGCTTCGGTTGCTTCTTGGAGGGGTCATCCTCCGCTGTCTCGTCGCCATTGCCTTCTTTGGGTGTGTCCACTATATATATATATCATATGATGAGGTGGCTGTCCAGTGCCTTGTGGGCAGTGGTTCTTGTTCGTCTCCTGCATCGTCGTCCATACCATCGATGTCTTCAGAGTCGAAGTCGAGCATGTCGGTCAAATTGTCGATAGTGGCTACTAAGTGGGTGGTGGGTGGGCGGGGAATTTCTTCATCATCCGCATCCCAATCCTGCCGGACATAGTTTGGCCAGGACTCTCCTAACAAGGAGAGAGACCTTAATGAGTTCAATATGTCGCCGAAGGGCGAGTGCTGAAAGATATCCGCGGAGGTGAACTCCATGATCGGCGCCCAGCCGGATTAGATAGGCACGGGCGCAGGCGGTTCGGAGTCCGTGGCTGGGGGAGAATCCGGCAGTTTGGTGTCACGGCTCTCGTGAAGGGTAAGGTCGATACTCGGCTCGATCGCCGCTGAGAATGCGTCCTCCGTGGCGGGGTCTATCCACCCGTCCATGGATGGCGCAATTGGCTCCGAATTGAGGGTCAGAGCGGTTGTCGGTGCGGTCTCCTGAACACTGTCCGATGGTAGAGCTAAATCATGCTCATCATGACCGTGGGGCGCACTCGGCAGGGGCTCGAATCCGTCGAAGATCAAGTCTCCGCGGATGTCGGACGTGTATTTTAAGCTTCCAAACATGACTTGGTGGCCAGGGCAGTAACTCTCGATCTACTTCAGATGGCCAAGCGAGTTGGCCCGCAGTGCGAAGCCGCCGAATACGAAGATCTGTCCGGGAAGAAAGTTCTCACCCTGGACTGCATTGCTATCGATGATCGAAGGAGGCATCAAGCCTGACGATGACGACACAGAGGAACTCTCAATGAAAGAACCAATGTCGGTGTCAAAACCGGCAGATCTCGGGTAGGGGGTCCCGAACTGTGCGTCTAGGTGGATGGTAAGAGGAGACAGGGGACACGATGTTTTTACCCAGGTTCGGGCCCTCTCAATGGAGGTAAAACCCTACTCCTGCTTTATTGATCTTGATGATATGAGTATTACAAGAGTTGATCTACCACGAGATCGAAGAGGCTAAACCCAAGAAGCTAGCCTATTGTATGATTTTTTTTGTTGGTCCTACAGACTAAACCCTCCTGTTTATATAGACACCGGAGGGGGCTAGGGTTACACAGAGTCGGTTACAGGGAAGGAGATCTATATATCCGTATTGCCAAGCTTGTCTTCCACGCCAAGGAGTGTCCCATCCGGACATGGGATGAAGTCTTCAATCTTTTATCTTCATAGTCCAACAGTCGGACCAAAGGATATAATCCGGCTATCCGGATACCCCTAATCGAGGACTCCCTCAACAACGTTGCTACTTATGATGATTATTGTGACGATACTTATGTTATAAAAAGTAGTGATGATTATATTTACAAAACTTGTCATGATTATGATTACCCTTTTTCTTAACATTGCACTTTTAATGTGGAAACAATTTATAGAATTCGAGTTTCTTATGATACTCCCACTATTCCGAATGAGAAGAATTTTGCTGATGTGGAGAGTAGTAAATTATCTATGATTGTAGATCATGAAAAGAATACTTTATGTGAAGGTTATATTGTTGAATTTATTCATGACGCTACTGAAAATTATTATGAGGGAGGAATATATGCTTGTAGGAATTGCAATAATATCAAGTTTCCTCTCTATGTGTTAAAAGTTTTGAAGTTATGCTTGTTTTGTCTTCCTATGCTAGTTGATTCTTGTTCCCATACATTGTTTTCTCACAAAATCACTATGCGTACGAAGTGAGTTAGTCTTAAATGTGTTAGTAATATTCTTCATGATGGTCTCTTTATGTTTTAATTCTTATCTTTTATGTGAGCATCATTGAAATCGTCATGCCTAGCTAAAAAGGCATTAAACAAAAGTGCTTGTTGGGAGACAACAAAATATTTACCCCTACTGTTTTTGTGTGTCCACATGATTAAGCTACTGTAGTAATCATTTTTATAGCTTTTGTTTCAATAAAGTGCCAAGTAGAACCTTTGGGAAGACTTGGGTGAAAGTTAATGTGATCTTGCTATAAAAAACAGAAACTTTGCGCTCACGAGATTAGATGTCATTTTTTTTACAGAAGAGTGCTTTTAAGTTGATTGTTTTTGCAGAAGATTAATGGAACAATTCCTGACGTCCACCAACTTATTTCAGATTTTGAGGAGTTACAGAAGTATTTGAGAGTTACAGATTACTACAGACTGTTCTGTTTTTGACAGATTCTGTTTTCTATGTGTTGTTCGCTTATTTTGATGAATCTATGAGTAGTATTGGAGGGTATAAACTATATTGAAGTTGGAATAAAATAGATATTACAACAATATAAATAAAGAATGAGTTCACAATAGTACCAAAAGTGGTGATTTTATTTCCTTATACTAACGGAGCTTACGAGTTTCTATTGAGTTTTGTGTTGTGAAGTTTTCAAATTTTGATTAAAGATTCGATGGACAATGGAATAAGGAGTGGCAAGGGCCTAAGCTTGGGGATGCCAAAGACACCCCAAGGTAATATTCAAGGATAACCAAGAGCCTAAGCTTGGGGATGCCCCGTAAGGCATCCCCTCTTTCGTCTTCGTTCATCGGTAACCTTACTTGGAGCTATATTTTTATTCACCACATGATATGTGTTTTTCTTGGAGCGTCATTTTATTTTGTTTTGTTTCTCTTGCTGTTTGAAAAAAATAAAAGATCTCAAATTCTTAAATGTTAGAGAGTGCTCACATAGTTGCATAATTATTCGACTACTCATTGATATTCACTTATATCTTTCGGAGTAGTTTGTCATTTGCTCTAGTGCTTCACTTATATCTTTTTAGAGCACGACGGTGGTTTTGAATAAATGGATGAACCCTCATGCTTCACTTATATTATTTTTAGCATCTTAAACAGCATGGTAATTTGCTTAGATTATGAATTTAGTCCTAATATGATAGGCATCTAAGAGGGATATAATAAAAACTTTCATATAAAGTGCATTGAATACTATGAGAAGTTTGATTCTCTATGATTATTTTGAGATATGATGATGGTGATATTAGAGTCATGCTAGTGCAGTAGTTGTGAATTCGAGAGATACTTGTGTTAAAGTTTGTGATTCTCGTAGCATGCACGTATGGTGAACCGTTATGTGATGAAGTTGGAGCATGAAGTATTTATTGATTGTCT
The DNA here is from genome assembly GCF_003073215.2 of Triticum urartu. Taxonomy (NCBI): domain Eukaryota; kingdom Viridiplantae; phylum Streptophyta; class Magnoliopsida; order Poales; family Poaceae; genus Triticum; species Triticum urartu. The sequence goes on from NW_024113880.1 coordinate 11,013, forward strand.
TCCTTATGAGTGGAGGTCGGGATCGCACGATGATTAACTCCTACCAAACCTTCCCCTAGGAGCACGCACGTAATACTTTGTTTTGATGACTTGTAGATTTTTGCAATAAGTACATGAGTTCTTTATGACTAATGTTGAGTCCATGGATTATACGCACTCTCACCCTTCCACCATTGCTAGCCTCTCTTGTGCCGTGCAACTTTTGCCGGTACCATACACCCACCATATACCTTCCTCAAGACAGCCACCATACCTACCTATTATGGCATTTCCATATCCATTCCGGTATATATTGCCATGCAACTTTCCACCGTTCCGTTTATCCTGACACGCTTCATCATTGTCATATTGCTTTGCATGATCATGTAGTTGACATCGTATTTGTGGCAAAGCCACCTTTCATAATTCTTTCATACATGTCACTCTTGTGTCATTGCACATCCCGGTACACCGCCGGAGGCATTCATATATAGTCATATTTTGTTCTAAGTATTGAGTTGTAATTCTTGAGTTGTAAGTAAATAAAAGTGTGATGATCATCATTATTAGAGCATTGTACCAGTGAGGAAAGGATGATGGAGACTATGATTCCCCCACAAGTCGGGTTGAGACTCTGGATGAAAAAAATAAAAAGAAGAGGCCAAAAAAAGAGAGGACCCCCAAAAAAAGAGAAAACAAAAAAATGAGAGAAAAAGAGAGAAGGGGCAATGCCACTATCCTTTTACCACACTTGTGCTTCAAAGTAGCACCATGATCTTCATGATAGAGAGTCTCCTCTTTTGTCACTTCCATATACTAATTGGAATTTTCATTATAGAACTTGGCTCGTATACTCCAATGATGGGCTTCCCCAAATGCCCTAGGTCTTCATGAGCAAGCAAGTAGGATGCACACCCACTTAGTTTCTTTTTGAGCTTTCATACACTTATAGCTCTGGTGCATTCGTCGCATGGCAATCCCTACTCACTCACGTTGATATCTATTAATGGGAATCTCCATAGCCCGTTGATACGACTAGTTGATGTGAGACTATCTTCTCCTTTTTGTCTTCTCCACAACCACCATTTTATTCCACCTATAGTGCTATTTCCATGGCTCATGCTCATGTATTGCGTGAAGATTGAAAAAATTTGAGAACATCAAAAGTATGAAACAATTGCTTGGCTTGTCATCGGGGTTGTGCATGATTTAAATATTTTGTGTGATGAAGATAGAGCATAGCGAGACTATATGATTTTGTAGGGATAACTTTCTTTGGCCATGTTATTTTGAGAAGACATGATTGCTTTGTTAGTATGCTTAAAGTATTATTGTTTTTATGTCAATATTAAAATTTTGTTTTGAATCTTATGGATCAGAATATTCTTGCCACAATAGAGAAGATTACATTTATAAATATGTTAGGTAGCAGTCCACATCAAAAAAATTATTTTTATCATTTACCTACTAGAGGACGAGCATGAATTAAGCTTGGGGATGCTGATACGTCTACAACGTATCTGTAATTTTTAATGTATTCATGCCATGTTTATAATATTTTTACATGATTTTGGTATGATTTGGTTAGAACTAACCGAGACTGACGCTGTTTTCAGCAGAACTACCATGGTGTTGTTTTTAGCAGAAATAAAAGTTCTATGTATGCCCTGAAAATCAACGGAGATTTTTTATCGAAAGTATAAAAAATGCTGGATCGGGAAGTTACCGAAGGGGAGTCCCGTGGGCCCCACGAGTGTGGAGGGGGCGCCCACCCCCTAGGGCCCGCCCCTGTGCCTCTTGGACTTCCAGTGGGCCTCCCCTGACTTGTTCTCGACGCCAACCTCTCCTATAAATCCGCAAACCTCCAGAAAATAACCTAGATCGGGAGTTCCGTCATCGTAAGCCTTTGTAGCCACCAAAAACCAATTGAGACCCTGTTCCGGCACCCTGCCGGAGGGGGCAATCATCACCGGTGGCCATCCTCATCATCCTGGCGCTCTCCATGACAAGGAGGGAGTAGTTCACCCTCGGGGCTGAGGGTATGTACCAGGGGCTATGTGTTTGATCTCTCTCTCTCGTGTTCTTGATATGGCACGATCTTGATGTACCGTGAGCTTTGCTATTATAGTTGGATCTTATGATGTTTCTCCCCCTCTATCTCCTTGTGATGAATTGGTTTTTCCCTCTGATGTTATCTTACCGGATTGAGAATTTAAGGATTTTAGAACACTCCAGGTATGTCTTGCATGTGCTTATTTGTGGTGACAATGGGATATTCACGAGATCCACTTGATGTATGTTTTGGTGATCAACTTGCGAGTTCTGTGACCTTGTGAACTTATGCATAGGGGTTTGCACACGTTTTCGTCTTGACTCTCCGGTAGAAACTTTGGGGAACTCTTTGAAGTTCTTTGTAGTTGTTGAAGAGATGAATCTGAAATTGTGTGATACATATCGTATAATCATACCGCGGATACTTGAGGTGACATTAGGGTTTTGGTTGATTTGTGTCTTATGGTGTTATTTTACTACGGACTCTAGGGCTGTTTGTGACACTTATATGAATAGCCCAATGGATTGATCGAAAAGAATAACTTTGAGGTTGTTTCATACCCTACAATAATCTCTTCGTTTGTGCTCCGCTATTAGCGACTTTAGAGTGACTCTTTGTTAAATGCTTAGGGATATTTATATGATCTAATTATGTTATTATTGTTGAGATAACAAGCACTAGTGAAAGTATGAATCCTAGGCCTTTTTTCAAAGCATTGCAATACTGTTTGTGCTCACTTTTATTATTAGTTACCTTGCTGTTTTCATATTTTCATATTACAAAACCTATATATAGCATCCATATTGCACTTGTATCACCATCTCTTCACGGAACTAGTGCACCTATACAATTTACCATTGTATTGGGTGTGTTGGGGACACAAGAGACTCTTTGCTATTCGCTTGCAGGGTTGTTTGAGAGAGGCCATCTTCATCCAACGCCTCCCACGGATTGATAAACCTTAGGTTATCCACTTGACAGAAATTTTCTACTGTCCTACAAACCTCTACACTTGGAGGCCCAACAATGTCTACAAAAAGAAGGTTGTGTAGTAGACATCAAGCTCTTTTCTGGCGTCATTGCCGGGGAGGTTAGTGCTTGAAGGGATATTTTTAGATCTTGCAATCGAATCTTTTAGTTTCTTTTTTATCACTAGTTTAGGTTATAAAATAAAACTACAAAAAATGGAATTGAGGGTGCCTCATATGCTTCATCTTTTTAATATGTTCCATGAAAATAAGGGTTCCTTTAATTGTGCCGAAATGTTAGAAGAAGAATGCAATAAAATGTTTGGCATACAATCTTTGAATGATGAGCATGATTGCAATGTTATTAGTATGAACTCTTTGAATATACGTAGTACAAATGATGATTGCAGTAGTCATGATGAAAATGTCTCTTATAAGCATGTCAATTTTTGTGGAGTGCATAGAGTTCGCAAGTACACACCAAATAGGGAAGATAGATTTTGCAAGAGGCATAAGTATTTAGAAACTAAATTGTTCCAAGAGAGGCTAGATGCTTGTGCTTAAAATTTAAAATTTCTTTGCCATCCTTGAGAACTTTGCAATGAACGTGATCATTTAAATCTCCAATGCAAATTGTTTCATGATCATATCGTGTCCAAAAATTGTGATGACTTGATTTCCCTTGCGCATCATAATGAACTTAGCTTGCTTGCGGGTTATGAAGAAATGAAACGTATAACTAAGGATATTCCAAAAAAAATCCTTGATAAAGTTCTTGATTTCGATCCAGAGGAAATTTATGTGTATTGTGCGGTGAATTGCATTGAAAATCCTTATATTGCCAATTACATAAAGACAAGAAAACAAATAGAAGATGAAGATAATACTAATGAAATGGAAGAGATTTCCCAATATCCTCCTATTCTTTCTTATGATGAATGAGGTAATGAGGGGGAGCCTTCTATTCAACCAATCTCATTAATAAGGAGCTCCAAAAAGAGGATTAAACCCATACTTAATGTGAAGAAGAAAAAGAAAAGACAGAGATGCAAAGGTAAAAAGGTATCCCTCCCAAATGATGTTGCTCCTATTACTCATTGTGATGATGATAATTGCTATACTATTGGTGCTATCCATACTATTAATGATGAGAGTGATTATGGTTATGATATGAAAATGCCCAAGCTTGGGGATGCTATGTTTAATGAATATGATATTTTTAGTCTCCCAAGTTTTGATGAGCAAATTTATTATGATGATAACAAGCCTACTATTTATGATGATTATATTGATGAAAGTGGGTTTGGAAGAGTGTCAACTTTAGGAAGTAATGATCCCACTATATTGGAGGATGCTGAATCTTATTGTTATAATTATAAAAGTTGATTTGGAGAGGTCATGACTTTATTTAGTAATGATTCCACTATCTTGGAAGAGGTTTCAATTGATTATGATTAGAACAACTGGCGGTGTCAAAACTGGCGGATCTCGGGTAGGGGGTCCCGAACTGTGCGTGTAGGCAGATGGTAACAAGAGATGGGGAACACGATGTTTTTACCAAGGTCGGGGCCCTCTCGATGGAGGTAAAACCCTACTCCTGCTTGATTGATCTTGATGATACGAGTATTAGAAGAGTTGATCTACCACGAGATTGAAGATGCTAAACCCTAGAAGCTAGCCTATGGTATGATTGTTGTTGTTGGTCCTACGGACTAAACCCTCCGGTTCATATAGACATGGGAGGGGGATAGGGTTACACATAGTCGGTTACAAGGAAGGAGATCTATATATCCGTATTGCCAAGCTTGCCTTCCATGCCAACGAGATTCCCATCCGGACACGGGACGAAGTCTTCGATCTTGTATCTTCATAGTCCAACAGCCCGGCCAAAGGATATAATCCGGCTGTCCGGATACCCCCAAATCCAGGACACCCTCAGTAGCCCCTGAACCAGGCTTCAATGACGATGAGTTCAGCGCGCAGATTGTCTTCGCCATTGCAAGGCGGGTTCCTCCTCCGAATACTTCATACAAGATTTTGAGCACGAGGATCGTGTCCGGCTTTGCAAAACAAGTTCCACATACAACCGTAGAGAGAATAATGTTTTCACAAATCTAATCTGCCAACGCATTCCGTAGTGTGACATCACACCACAGCCAGGTCACCATTCGAATCGTTTTACACAACCAACCTTAGCGTGTTTCGCGAGGTGGTTTCTTTGGCACATCTTGTCGAAGCAGAGATCGTGTCCCTTTATTACAGGATTCCCATCAATAAGGACGTGGGTAACCCAACGGCGCCATCAATTATGACGCTTGGGGGATAAGCGAGTTTTACCAGGCTAGTGGGGGCGCATAGTTTTGTCTGCCCTTATAAAGGGATAAGGGTTCACCTTTTTCTACCCACGCCTTCTTCCTCCTTGCTCATCCATTCTCGCGCACTCGAGCTCTAGTGCCCAAGTCCAAATCCTTCTCCTCAACCCTCTACAAACATGTCTGGAGCGGGAGGCAAGTGGATGGTCTCCTCCGTTACGGAGGGAGACATCAAAAAGCTGCACGGGGCCGGATACTTAGTCGCAGATATTGCGCACCGGCTGCCAACCACCGGGCAGATCGTCCCTACCCCGGAACCTTACAAAAGGGTGGTTTTCCTCACCCACTTCGTCCGTGGACTGGGGTTTCCCTTCCATCCATTTGTCAGCGGCCTTATGTTCTATTACGGGCTGGACTTCCATGATCTAGCTCCGAATTTCATCCTCAACATCTCGGCGTTCATCGTCGTGTGCGAGGCTTTCCTCTGCGTCCGGCCCCACTTCGGCCTGTGGCTGAAGACCTTCAATGTCAAACTGAAGGTAGTAGGCGGCCAACAAGCGGAATGCGGCGGAGCCATGGTTGGCAAAATGCCCAACGTTACATGGCTCGAGGGATCCTACGTGGAGACCGTAAAGGGGTGGCAATCGGGGTGGTTCTACATTACCGAGCCACGCGACACCAACTGGGTGGCGGCCCCCGAGTTTCGATCTGAAATCCCCACGCAGCTCACTTCCTGGAAGGAGAAGGGCATGTCCCGGGGCTCATCGGTGGAGCTGGACGGACTCCAGAAGTGTATCCGGCACATCATAGGAAAGAAACTCAAGCTTGTCAACATAGTCCAGGTCATGCTCTTCCGCTGGATCCTCCCGTGTCAACGACGGGCTTTCAACTTATGGGAGTTCGACCCGGCCCAGCACCAGACTCTACGTGAGCTCTTCGACACGACGCATAAGGACGTCTAGAAGGTGTTGTTCAAGGGCGCCGAGGTCCCCCCTCCCCTTACCGAGGACCGCGGGCTAAGCGCGACGCTCCCTGCGAATCCGGTAAGTTCTGTACACGTCGCAGGGTATTTATTTTCCATAGTTTAACCATGTGGAGGGTCTGAGCTCCCATGCCTTTGCCATGACTAGGTGGAGACATCGGAGCAGATTGACTATCCGGCCCCTCTGCCCGAAGACCCTGCAGACGCTCTCCTGACGGAGATGCGGACTCCGGCTCCTTATGAGGTGCCGGAGAAGAAGATCAATACGAAGGCCACTAGAACCGGAAAGAGTTCCCGGCGCCAGGTGGTATCGGACTCATCGTCGGATAACTCCAAGACGCACTCCTCCCATGAAAACGAGGAGGAGAAAGATGACGGTTCTCCCCTCCAGCCCGGGGAGCTAGGAAAAGAAAGGCCACCCCAACCGGGGAGGCCGGAGGGTCCAAGAAGGGAAGGACTCTCCTTCCGGACTGTTCCACCACCACCGCCGACAGCGAAGACGAGTGGTTAGTCAGGGCCAAGCCCCTGGCGAAGTCATAAGTGTTTGGGTACCAGAGTAACTCATAGCATACCTTTATTGCACTGCTTCTCCTAATGTCGAATATGATCATGCAGTCTACCCCGAGCCCGCATCGACGTATCCTCGTCGGACGGTTCCTTGGACTCGTCGGATATGAGTAGCGAGTCACTTCCAACCGCCTCCTCTCCTCGGCCTACAGACAATGTCGAGGTATTGTCTCAAGGGGCACCGAACCGAGGGCAGGTAGTCCTGAAGGCGCCCCAAGTTCGGCCCTCAGCCGAACAGCGCGTCGGAACCTCCACTGGTTCCGGACTCCGGCAGGCGGCCCCCTGCCAAGAAGGGCAAGCCGCCCATGCCGGTGACCTTTGTCTATACAGAGGCACCGGACAACCTGCTGGGAGCGCTTCGCGGTGCTTCCATCGATGAAGAGCACCGCACTATTATGAGTGCGGTGATCAAGAAGGTTCAGTCTGCCAAGAGTGGACTGACTGAAGCCTGTGCCAGCTTTCTAACAGGCTTTGAGGTAAGTATTTAAAAACTAGGAAAATATTACCGCGTAGACAGTAGCCCATGATACTCTGTTTGGTGTTCACAAAGAAAAGACAAATAGAGGATCAAATAATATCTGCAAGAGTCTAATACAAGTATGTCTATATGCGTATGCAGGCTTCGCTGCTGACCTCTGCCACACTAACTGCGGAGGTCGCCGCACTGAAGCAGAACCTCGAGCGGTCCAAGAAAGAACTCGACCTTGCCAAGAGGCAGCTATAGGAGAACAAACGTAAGTAATACCTTGTCTATATATATATAAGATGTGGTTAGCAAAATGATAGGATCGTCATGGATGTGCCAGGGGCCACGACCGAAGTGGCGACCCTGAAGCGAGCGATGTCCAAGGCCGAAAACAAAGCGGCCGAGGAGCGCACCAAGCGGGAGAAACAAGAGGCACGGGTGAGCGAGGTGCAGCAGGAGATCCAGGCTCTCGTGAAGAAGCACGAGACTTTGGAGCTTGACTCGAAGACGCGAGAGTCCAAGCTTGCCGTGGTCCTCGAGAGCACAAAGCATGCCAAGGCTGAAGCCCAAAAGGCCCTCGAGGAAATTGAGGAGATGAGGAAGATAGCGGCGGGTAAGGCATTCATTATGCAAAGCAAGCATGTGAAAGTAAATTACTTGTTACTTACCCGAGTCCGGAGCTCTCCAGGAGCACTCGCAGATTTTCCCCACAGCGTGTCGGATGCCGCAAAGTACTACCAGGCCGAGGAGGGAAGCTCGACGGAGAAGTTGTTCTGGTCTCAGTATACTGGGACCGAACACCCGATGCCTGTGAGCGACCAGCTGCAGCAACTGTTCGAGCTTCACAAGGTGGCCGAACAGGCAATGAGGGGCCTTATAGTCCGGATGTGGCCTGGCGACTCCCTTCCCAATAGCTACTTCGGCCTGGTGAGGTGGCTGATGGATGCGTGCTCATGGCTGGAAGTCATAAAGCGGTCCGTCTCCATCGAAGGTGCACGCCAGTCTTTTGCCCGTGCGAAGGTCCACTTGGCCAAGATGGACGCTGATAAGCTGGTGAAGGAGGGGCCACCGCAGGGCAAGGAGGATCACCACCCTGAAATGTATTATGAGGGTGTCCTGAAGGGTGCCCATCTTGTGGAGGACGAGTGTGCGAAGGATGTAATTTTTGAATGAACTTGCTCGTGTGATCCTGTATTATGAAAAGTTGTTCATGTGCGCTATGCAACGCTTGTTTTGAATTTAAAATATTACCTTCTGTGCGGCTGTTTATCAAATCTGAGAGATGGCCAGTCGTCGGCTTCTGCCCCCATGCCACGAGTGCTGGGGTGTTCGGGATAAATCTGAGCAGTCTTTTTCCCATTATTGGGTCCTTGGAGGGAGGTGCTCAGCACAACGAACAAGGCAATCGGACTATAATGCTTTATCACTCTCACTTAGCCATAGAAGTCTACAATTTTAAATTTTGGCGAAGCCCCTAGTATTCGGAAGGCCGAATTCAGGGCGCTATACATGCTTAAGCCGGACAAAGCCGACTCCTCGCCCTAAGCGGCATAAGTCTTTAGGGACTCGAGACCTCTCGAACAGCGACCAGCTCTCGCCTTATCATGACAGTCTGTTTTAGCTATCTCTACTGAGGTGCTTGCCTAGATGAACCGGGGCACAATCGCAGTAGTTCTCCCAGTGCTACCTTAGCCGATATAGCGGAACGTAAGGTACCAAGACATGGGAGCCGGACAAACCCAACTATTGACCGAAGACATGATTCAGAGCTGATGCATATAATGCTATAAGTTCGGGGTGTCGTACTATCGAAAGTGTTCGGACTTCTCACGCTGTATTATGGGGTATGCTTAAGCCCCTGGCGTATTGGCCGTACCAGAGTGTACGGGTGCTGAATGTCATGAATGAACATATATATATATATATAAAATAATAGAGAATGTCGTAATAGTCTAGTGCTATGCATTGTTTAAAAAATGTGTGTCGAAGCAAAATGATACAAGTAGTGCGATGAGCAAAAAGTAGGACTATTTGACATGTCCCCTCCAAGGGCAAGCTGAGGAATGGTATTTAAAGCAGGTATTTCACTCGTTATCAGAGACCACCTGGGAGTTCCATGGTGCGACGTAGCTTTCTGCCTCCTTGGTTGTTGTATCGTGTCTCCGGCAATCGTACTGCTAGACGGGGTTTCCAGAGAGTGAAGTCCTAAAAGAGAGAAAAAATAACATAGCGGGAAGCCCCTAGTGCGGTTGAGCCTCATTTTGGGGCGTGCCATAGTCGTGCCCCCCACCTATGCCCATGGTATTTTCAATGCGTAATTATGTACGCATGGCACGGATTTCACCATTTGGCTGGGACTGGGGTGGGGGCCGCATTGCTATGCGATCTCGAAACGTGCTAGGCAGTATTGTTGTAGATTACTCCGGGCGCGCTTGACGGTGTCCGGGTGTTTAATCACCAAACTGGTGGATTTCCTGAAGAGGCTGCTTTGTGCTTCTACTGCGAGGGACGCAGTGTGCTCCTCCATGCGGAGAGAGTGCTCTGTGTTTCCATTGACTGTGATGACCCCCTGAGGTCCTGGCATCTTGATTTTGAGGTATGCATAATGCGGTATCGCATTGAGTCTCGCAAATGCGGTTCGCCCGAGCAGTGCATGATATCCACTGCGGAAGGGACTAAATCGAAGATTAACTCGTCGCTTCGGAAGTTATCCGGGGATCCGAAGACCACTTCTAGTGTGACTGAGCCTATGCAATGGGCCTCTACACATGGTATGACGCCTTTGAAGGTCGTTTTTGTGGGTTTGATCCCCGAGGGGTCTATACCCATTTTGCACACTATGTCCTGATAAAGCAGGTTCAGGCTGCTGCCGCCGTCCATAAGGACTCGAGTGAGGTGAAATCCATCGATGATTCGGTCTAGGACCAGTGCGGTGAATCCGCCATGACAGATACTAGTGGGGTGGTCCCTTTGATCGAAGGTGATCGGATAGGAGGACCATGGGTTGAACTTTGGGGCGACTGGCTCCAACGCATATACGTCCCTTAGCGCACGCTTCCGCTCCCTCTTCAGGATGTGAGTTGTGTATATCATGTTCATCGTCCGCACTTGTGGGGGG
>NW_024113881.1:0-9429 GCF_003073215.2 Triticum urartu
TCAATGTTTAACAACTACCATGATAGTTAAATAAATTTATTCCTTTGTAGTAGGGAAAAATTGGCTTTACGCAAAACTATAACCATAGAGCTTTCCACCAGCCAAATATGCATATAGTATAGCTGTTTCATTCCATTACTCTCTATGTGTTACATTGCCAGCATATTCCATGTGCTGACCCGTTTCGGGCTGCAACGTTAATGTTGCAGACTTTTCAGACGACGATTAAGGAGTTTTTAGGTCGTAGTTCTATACTCAGTGATGCCGTTGGAGTTGATGGACTCACTTATCTTCCAAGCCTTCCGCTGTTATCGTTATTAGATGGCCTTAAGCCATATTTATTGTAATAAGTTCTCTATTGAGACACTCGATGTAATAAGTGTGTGATTGCTACTCTGTTATAAATCCTCCGAGTACTGTGTGGTGTCAGCATTACTGATCTAGGGATTACACCGGAGCACAGAGATCAGATTGGTTGAGGTCTGGTCGCTACAAAGATGGTATCAGAGCACACATTGACTGTAGGACACGACCACTAAGCTAAAGACCTAGATCACTATTCACTCTCTTCTCCTCTGACTCCTCGTCTTTTCTATTCTTTTAGGATGGCGGATGCAAGGAATAAGTTCACGCAACCGGATGAAGATACCCTTTTGGACGTCACTTGAAGGAAGTCACGAGATACCTGAACATAGGAGTACCAAGCTTCACTGGAACCTACAACGCCACTTTACCTGAAGAAGAGCGCTGGATGATTCAAGTTCAAGTTCCAGGAAGGACGTTCATGCCAGTCACTGAGCCCATAGAGTTTTCTTTTGATGCACCAACTTGGAGTCTAGGAAAGAGCATGGCAGCTCACATCGCCATGGGACGCATTGCAGAAGTCTACCGCAATGATCTCAAGGATACTATCTACCAGATTTGTGGGCGCCGAGATGAGCACTGGGAGATGATTAGCACTAGAAGGGATAGATCCATTGTAGCTTTTATCCAGGAATTAAACCAACACATTCGACGACAGAAGAATCAGATGTGCGCCGACATGATAGACCTGAAGAAGGCAAGGACAAGAATCAAGGAACTGGAGGAAGAACTCAAGGCTACACGTGAAGATTATTAAGAGGAAATTGAAGTATTGGTGGATAAGAATGCCGACCTAACAATGAAGATCGGGATATTCACCCGGAAGACTACATCATCATCGACGACACCGACTCAGACCCAGATGATAGTGAGGATGACTATGTTGATGAAGTTGGAGCAGATATCATGGAGTCTGCAACCGAAGAATATTTCTAGTAGACCACCTTATCAGTAGTAGTAGTCCACCATGTAAATATATTAGTCCGAGCACTTTTGCGATAGTTAGATCGATTGTATGCCCTTGTTTGATTGAATGAACTGAATTGTTTGCTTTTGCCTCATGTGCATATGGGTAGTATTTTCTCTTTAGACCCCCTCTATTCTTAACTCTCATCTTTTCTAAACCCTCAGATGCCTCCGAGACGTGACCCTGGATTTACCTTTCCACCGGAGCTCACCCAGTTGATCCAGCAGCAGAACACATTGATGCAGTTGCTAGTCCAGAATCAGAATCAGGGAAACAACAACAACAACAACCCACCACCACCTGTTGATCACTTAGCCCGTTTTCTTAGGCTGAATCCGCCGGTGTTTTCCAGTAGCACCGAGCCGATAGTAGCAGATGATTGGCTCCGCAAGACAGCTAGAGAGTTGACCACAGCAGGATGCATGGATGCGGAGAAGGTGACATTTGCCGCACATCAGCCTGAAGGACCCGCAACATCATGGTGGGATAATTTCACAGCCACTTTCCCTATCGACACTGTCACATGGGACCAGTTTCAGTAGGCTTTTCGCACCGCCCATGTTTCAGCAGGAGCTATGGCCATGAAGAAGCGTGAGTTTCGCAACTTGCGCCAAGGAGGACGGATAGTTGGCCAGTATGTGGAGGAATTTAGTAAGCTAGCATGTTATGCCCCAGATGACGTTGCTACAGATGCAGCTAAGCAGGAGAAGTTTCTGGAAGGACTAAATGATGAGTTGAGCATGTAGTTGATGGTAGCAACCTTCAACAACTACCAGGAGTTGGTAGATCGTGCTCTTATGATTGAAGGCAAGCAGCAGCAAATTGAGAACCGCAAGAGGAAGTATGGACAAGGAAAGTATAATTCAGGAGCTCAGCAGAAGCCATGTTTTACACCTAGATCGGGAGGACATTTTCAGCATACCCATGGAGGAGGTAGCTCGCACAATCACAATGGCACCAGGAGTGGTAATGGTAATGGAGGAAGCAACAGTCAGAACCGCACCAACCCATCAACCCCAGCCAAGAAGGACCTGAGCCAAGTCACTTGCTTTAAGTGTTCGAATACCGGACATTATGCCAATGAATGTCCTGAAATACAAAATGGAAATAGCAATGGATGCTCTGGGAAGAAGCTGAACCATTTCAACAGGGGACAGGTGAACCACGTTAGCGTGGAGGAGGTTGAAGCTCAGCCTGATGCAGTAATAGGTAAGTTTTGGTTAAGTCATTTACTGCACTCGTTCTTTTTGATACTGGTGCATCACATTCATACATCTCAAGGGGATTTGTGGATAAGTATAACCTGTCAACCCAAGCCCTTAGGTCACCCATGTTAGTAACCTCGCCTGGAGCAGAATACATGGCCATTCGATGATGTGATCGGTTACCATTAAGGATTGGTAACTATGTTTTTCCCTCAGACCTAATAGTATTGGAATCCCAAGGATTGGATGTGATATTAGGCATGGATTGGTTATCAAAGTATGAAGGGAATATTGAATGTGCTAGTAAGTCAATTTTGCTTACCACCCCAGAAGGGAGAAGGATCAAGTATGTATCCCGACATGTGCCAAAGAGGACTCAAGTAAATTTCTTAACAGGAGTTGTGCAGGAGGAACTACCAGTGGTAAGGGATTTCCCTGAAGTATTTCCAGAAGAGTTGCCAGGCATGCCACCGGATAGAGATATTGAGTTTTTTATTGAGCTATTGCCAGGCACAGGGCCAATATCAAAGAGACCATATAGGATTGCAACAAAGGATTTGGTGGAAATTAAGAAACAGATTAAGGAGTTACTGGATAAGGGTTATATTCTCCCAAGTTCTTCACCTTGGGGATCGCCAGTACTTCTAGTGGAGAAGAAGGATGGATCGTTAAGGATGGTTGTTGATTATCGAGGATTGAATGAAGTAACGATCAAGAACAAGTACCCACTACCAATGATCAATGATCTGTTTGATCGATTGCAAGGAGCTAAGGTACTTTCCAAGATCGATCTGCGATCAGGATACCACCAGCTAAAGATTCGAGAGCAGGATATTCCTAAGACAGCTTTTACCACCAGGTATGGGCTGTACGAGTATAGCGTTATGTCATTTGGTCTGACTAACGCACCTGCCTATTTTATGAACATGATGAACAAAGTGTTTATGAAGTTCTTGGATAAGTTCGTCGTGGTGTTCATTGATGATATCCTGGTTTACTCGAAGAATGAAGAGGAGCATAAGAAACATTTGCGATTGGTACTTGAGAAGCTCAGAGAACATCAGTTGTATGCCAAGTTCAGCAAATGTGAGTTTTGGCTGAAGGAAGTAGGATTTCTCGGACACGTTATATCCGGAGAAGGAATATCAGTTGATCCCACTAAAGTTGATACCGTGACCAAGTGGGAAGCACCGACCACGGTTGGAGAAATCCAGAGTTTTCTTGGACTCGCAGGATACTACCGGAGATTTATTGAGAATTTCTCAAAGATTGCAAAGCCTATGACTGAGTTATCAAAGAAGGACACCAAGTTCATATGGACGGAGGAATGTGAGGCTAGTTTCCAGGAGCTGAAGAAACGTTTGGTTACTTCACCCGTGTTGATGTTGTCAGACCAGACCAAAGATTATGAGGTGTATTGCGACGCTTCACGTCGAGGACTTGGAGCAGTGCTTATGCAGGAAGGGAGAGTTGTTTCATATGACTCAAGACAACTGAAGCCTCATGAGTTGAATTATGCTACGTATGATTTGGAGTTAGCAGCCGTAGTGCATGCACTGAAGACTTGGAGACATTTTCTGATTGGAAACCATTGTGAGGTGTATACTGATCATAAGAGTTTGAAGTACATTTTCACGCAGAAGGAGTTAAACCTCAGACAAAGGAGATGGTTGGAGCTCATCAAGGATTATGATATGAGATTGCATTACCATCCCGGAAAGGCTAATGTAGTAGCTGACGCATTGAGCCGTAAGAGCCACGTCAATACATTAATGACGGGAGAAATACCAAGGGAGTTAGAAGAAAATCTTCGTGAACTATGTTTGGAAATAGTTCCGAGAGGCTATGTAGCAGCATTGGAGATTCAGTCAACTTTGATGGATAGAATCAGAGAAGCCCAAAGGACTAACAAGGAGATTGCCTCTATTAAGGAGAAATTGAGCAAAGGAAAGGCTAAAGGATTTCGTGAGGATGAGCACGACACCCTATGGTTTGAAGACCGTGTTTACATGCCCAATGACCCAGAGATCAGGGAGTTGATACTGCAAGAGGCACACGATTCACCATATTCGATTCACCCAGGAAATACCAAGATGTATTTGGATTTGAAGGATATTTTCTGGTGGACCGGAATGAAGAAGGATATTGCAGAGTATGTAGCAGTTTGTGATGTATGTCAGAGAGTAAAGGTAGAGCATCAGAAGCCAGCAGGATTGTTACAACCATTGCCGATACCCGAATGGAAGTGGGATAAGTTAGGCATGGATTTTATCACGGGATTACCCAGAACTCATTTAGGCTATGACTCCATTTGGGTTGTAGTTGATCGATTGACGAAGGTAGCTCATTTCATCCCGGTAAAGACCACTTACACCAGTGCTAAGTTGGCAAAGATATACATGACCAAGATCGTATGTCTGCATGGAGTTCCGAGGAGTATCTTATGGGATAGAGGAACCCAGTTTACCTCAAAGTTCTGGAAACAGTTGCATGAAACTTTGGGTACCAGGCTAGAATTCAATACAGCTTTTCATCTACAGATAGATGGACAGACCGAGAGAGTCAATCAGATTTTGGAGGATATGCTGAGAGCTTGTGCGCTAGATTACGGATCTAGTTGGGACGACTATCTGCCATATGCAGAGTTCTCTTACAACAACAGCTACCAAACCAGTTTAAAGATGGCCTCTTTCGAAGCCTTGTACGGAAGGAGGTGCAGGACACCGTTGTCGTGGGACGAAGTTGGAGACCGCCAGTTGTTTGGACCTGACTTGATTAAAGAGTCTGAACAAAAGGTGAAATTGATTCGCGATAGGCTCAAGGTAGCTCAGTCCAGACAGAAGAGTTATGCAGATTCTAAACGCAAGGAGACTGTTTACGAAGTTGGAGATAGAGCTTATCTTCGATTATCACCACTTCGGGGAACAAAGCGTTTTGGAGTTAAAGGAAAATTAGCGCCATGATTTGTAGGACCATATCGAGTTTTGGAGCGTATGGGAGAAGTGGCCTACAAGTTGAAATTGCCTGAAGGATTGTCAGGAGTTCATGATGTGTTCCACGTTTCTTAGTTGAAGAAGTGCCACGCGGAGATGGCTGACATACCCTTGAGAGACACAGTGCCATTGGAAACAATTCAGTTGGATAACGATTTGACCTACGAGGAGAAACCAATTAAGATTCTCGAGTTTTCCAGTCGAGTCACTCGCAGCAAGGTTATCAAGTTTTGCAAAGTTCAGTGGAGCCACCACACGGAGGACGAAGCCACCTGGGAACGAGAGGAAGATTTGCTGAAGGACCACCCTCACCTATTTTCTAGCCAACCCGAATCTCGAGGGCGAGATTCATCTTAAGGGGGGTAGGTTTGTAACATCCCAAATTTTCAATTTGGAATGTTATACATTAGATCATCACTACTAGGGAAAAGCCTATACACAGAATCTTACCAGCAGTGCACTTTAAAATCAAGCGCTGCTGCTAAGTAGCAGTAGCGCGGGTTTTTAAACCTCACTACTACTAAGTTGATAGCAGTAGCGTTGGTTTTTAACCCTCGCTACTACTAAGCGGTCTCTACCATGCCCCCCGGGACATGCTATAGTAGTAGCGCGGGTTTTTAACCCTCGCTACTACTAAGTTGATAGCAGTAGCGCTGGTTTTTACCCCTCGCTACTACTAAGCGGTCTCTACCGTGCCCCTGGGCCATGCCATAGTAGTAGCCAGGGTTATAAACCCGTGCTACTACTAAGTTTTTACCCCTCGCTACTACTAAGAGGTCTCAACCGTGCCCCTCCGGGACATGCCATAGTAGTAGCGAGGGGTAAAATCCCTCACTACCACTAAAGGTCCCATTTTGAAACTCTACCCCCCCCTAGTGGATCGCCTTTTCGGTTTTGTAAAAAGCAAAAGAAAATGATAAAAACTTCAAAAATTAAAATCCTTCAAGATGTAGTTATATTAATACATCTACTAGTTAGGAAAATTTAAAAACTTAAATTTGGACATGTTTTGCAAAAAGTGTAGGGAAAATGTAAAACGGCTATAACTTTTGCATACGATGTTAGAAAAAATGTATAATATATCAAAATGTTTCAAAAATTAAAATCCTTAGAGATGTAGTTATGTTCTTACATATACTAGTTAGGAAAATTTAAAAACTTAAATTTGGACATGTTTTGCAAAAAGTGTAGGGAAAATGTAAAACGGCTATAACTTTTGCATACGATGTTAGAAAAAATGTATAATATATCAAAATGTTTCAAAAATTAAAATCCTTAGAGATGTAGTTATGTTCTTACATATACTAGTTAGGAAAATTTAAAAACTTAAATTTGGACATGTTTTGCAAAAAGTGTAGGGAAAATGTAAAACGGCTATAACTTTTGCATACGATGTCAGAAAAAAAACGTATAATATATCAAAATGTTCAGCATGAAATTCCCCATACGATGGAGATGGCCTATGGCCTGTTTGCAAATTTTTAGAATCCTCAAATTCTAAAAGGAAAAAATTTATGCTCAAATTTCAGTTTTTTTAATTTTGGTCAAACTACTTATTCAAGACGTATTAGTGTTACTAAATAATTATTCAAGAATATTAGTGTTACTAAATAATTATTTCAGTTTTTTGGAATTTTGGTCAAATCTGGTCAAACTGTGGTCAAACTTTGGTCAAAATGTGGTCAAACTCCTTATTCAAGAAATATTAGTGTTACTAAATAATTATTGTGGTTTAGAACAATAGTTTTAAACTCAAACAGCGAAATGTGTGACTTCATGCTCAAGCTAAACTCCCGAGGGTTAATAGGATTGACATCTTACTATTGTCAGGAAGACAACAAATGCAGACTTGAAATCGAGGGAGAATAGAACCCGAAAGTTAAGCGTGCTCAGGCTGGAGTAGTAAGAGGATGGGTGACCGTCCAGGAAGTTAGATGATTTGGAATGATGAGGGGTGATTAGAGATTAAATTGAGCAGCGATGAGGGTGATTAGAGATTAGAGGTTAAAATAATTCAGAAATTTGAAAATTTGGGCAAAAAATTCAAAAAAAAAAAATCCGCGGGTTAGTAGTAGCAAGGGGTTTTACCCACGCTACTACTAACGGACGTAGTAGTAGCGCGGGTGCGCCCGCGCTACTGCTATACGTTAGCTGTAGCGCCTTATTAGTAGCGTCGGCCCCCGCGCTGCTAATAGGCCCAAAACCCGCGCTGCTGCTAGGCTTTTCCCTAGTAGTGCATCTATGCATACCATATTTTATTTTGCTTTTGGTTTTGATCCTAGAAATTTCTACGCAACTCAAGGACCCACGGAGAGAGTTGGGGATTTTGTTATTTTCATATTTGAGTTTTCTCAAATTTTGAGAATAGGATCATTTGATTTTGTTATTTTATCGTCAATTATTTATATTACAAAAATATGAGAGAGGGAATAAAATGACTTTCCCAAAATAAAGAAATATTGAGGATTTAATAATAAATCAAATAAGATTTTATTTCAGAGTTTTTCGTTATTTTATTTGAATTTAGGAAAAATGTGAGTTTTTCAAAATTGCATTTAGGCCCCAAATAAATGTTCACCTTGTGCGGCTTGATTTTAGAAGCCCGGGAAATTTATTTCGGGATTTTTGGAGTCCGTTTAGTATTTCTTTTTATTTTTCTTCTGCGCGTAATTATTTAAAAAAACGAACCGACCTAGGGGCCGTGTCCGACCCAGACTCC
The DNA here is from genome assembly GCF_003073215.2 of Triticum urartu. Lineage (NCBI taxonomy): Eukaryota > Viridiplantae > Streptophyta > Magnoliopsida > Poales > Poaceae > Triticum > Triticum urartu. Next base: position 8,248 of record NW_024113881.1, read on the forward strand.
CGGCCCACTAGGCTTTATAAGCCGGGGGGAGCCAGCCGAGGCCCAGCCACCCACGCCCCGATCCCTAGCCGCCCGAGTGCCCTGCCGCCGTCGCCGCTGCCGCTGCCGCCGCCTGCGGTCGCCGAATCCGCCGCCATCGCCGCACGCCGCCCGAGGTTCGCCTCGATTTCCGCGCTGGTTTTTTTATTTTTTTTCAAAAAACCATCCGGTTTTTCCATTGATTTCTCATCGGTTTTTTTAGTTTCGGTTTTTTTAATAGATCGGTTTTCTGATTTATTTAAATAGCGAGCGTTCGTCTGTTCGTTCGTTCTAGCGAACGTTCGTCGTTTTTTCTTTTTCTCGGATTAAATCCGTGATTTTCTGATCGTGATTCCTGATCTGATTTTCGTTTTAGTATAACTTTTCGCTCGTTTATCGGAATCAGGCGATTCAAGTGCCTAGAGTTTCGTCTCGAAACCCTCTATCCGTTTAACCAACTTAAACAAGTTTTTCCTACTGTAAAATTTGACTTAGATCCACATTAGTAGAACGAAGTTGTTTTCTTTTGCCGTTTGACTTTCGTTGCTTCGTTTGATTTGATTCTTTTTGCCAACCGGAGTTCTTAAGTTGAACCTTCTGGTTAGATCTCTTCTTTGAGTTTTACCTGTGCATTAGATGAGTACTTATTGTATGCTTGTTTGTTTGTCTGTGATAGATTACCCGGAGTGCGCCGCCTGTTACTTCGAATCTCTAGGTTTCTCGGATCATCAGCAAGGCAAGTAACACTTTGATCATACCATTTCTACTACCCAGTTTTATTGCATTAGATCAATCGTCAAACATTGCATGGTTAGGATCTAATTAATTTGTGGGATGGGAAGTAGTTGAGGTAGTACCTATTACCGGTTTACTTTCAAACCTTTGGGAGTTACTTCTACGTTTGCTTATTGTGCCATGCTATGCTAGTAGACGTGGATTGGGTGAGTGATATCCATGACAGATGTGAGTTTGTTAATTAATGGTTTATCTAAGGTGGCAACTTGAACACACATCTGGGTGGATTGAGGCACCTGGGTAGTCCGGGACTTGCCTGTTTTCTTTTGGACCGCCACCCAGGCTCAAAGGGATCATGAGATTATTCATACTAGAAACTTCCGTGTGCAGCCACAAGCTATTATGGGCTCTAGCATAGTTGACTAAGTC
>NW_024113882.1:0-9476 GCF_003073215.2 Triticum urartu
TTCTTCACGGTGTTGTCTACTAAATTTAGAGAAATTAAATTCATGAGACATATCATCTAAACCGATAGTAACAACATTCTTTTTGCAATCTATCTTAGCGTTAACAGTGTTTAAGAAGGGTCTACCAAATATAATGGGACAAAAGCTATCTTGTGGGGAACCAAGAACAAGAAAATCAGCAGGATATTTAGTTTTCTCACACAAGACTTCAACATCTCTAAGCATTCCCATTGGTGAAATAGTATCTCTATTGGCAAGTTTAATTGTGACATCAATATCTTCTATCTCAGCAGGTGCAATATCATGCATAATTTCTTTGTATAAGGAATGAGGTATTGCGCTAGCACTAGCACCCATATCACATAAGCCATGATAACAATGATCTCCTATTTTAACAAAAATAATAGGCATGCCTACCACAGGTCTAGGTTTATCTTTAGCACAGGGTTTAGCAATTCTAGCAGTTTCATCACTGAAATAAATAACATGCCCATCAATATTATCAGAGAATAGATCTTTAACAATAGCAAAATTAGGTTCAACTTTAACTTGCTCAGGAGGTGTATATGTTTTAATATTGCTTTTACGAACCACAGCTGAAGCTTTAGCATGATCCTTTACCTTAACAGGGAATGGTGGTTTCTCAACATAAGAAGTAGGAACAATAGGATCATTATAAGTGATAGTCTTTTCTTCAACTTTAATAGGTGCAGCTACTTTTAGTTCTATGGGAGGATGATATTTAAACCACTTCTCCCTAGGGAGATCAACATGGGTAGCAAAAGATTCACAGAAAGAAGCTACTATCTCAGAGTCAAGTCCATATTTAGTGCTAAATTTACGAAAAACATCGGTATCCATAAAAGATTTCACACAATCAAACTTAGGTGTTGTACCTGACTCCTTACCTTCGTCGAGGTCCCAATCTTCAGAGTTGCGTTTAATTATTTCCAATAAATCCCATTTGAATTCAATAGTCTTCATCATAAAAGAGCCAGCACAAGAAGTATCGAGCATGGTGCGATTGTTATCAGAAAGCCGAGCATATAAATTTTGAATAATCGTCTCTCTTGAGAGCTCATGATTGGGGTATGAATATAACATTGATTTAAGCCTCTCCCAAGCTTGAGCGATGCTTTCTCCTTCACGAGGCCAAAACTTATGTATATAATTGCGATCACGATGAACAAGATGCATAGGATAAAACTTCTGTTGAAATTCCAATTTCAATCATTTGTAGTTCCATGACCCCGTATCATCACATAGCCTATACCATGTCAATGCATCTTCCTTCAAAGATAAAGGCAAGAACTTCTTCTTAACAACATCTCCAGGTACACCTGCAAGCTTAAATAATCCACAAACTTCATCCACATATATTAGGTGTTCATCAGGATGCATTGTTCCGTCTCCTGCAAAAGGATTAGCTTGCAGTTTTTCTATCATACTCGAAGGAATTTCAAAGCAGACATTTTCATTTTCAGTAGGTTCAGTAGGTTGAGGAGCAACTCTTTGCTCTACTGGTCGGGGTGAAGATACCCGAACAAGCCCCTCAGAGGATTACTTTCCATAGTAACAAGTGACAGTAAATTTCAGCACACTATATAAATTTTCCTTACCAAATTCCACCTACCAAAGGCGCTTCACTCCCCGGCAATGGCGCCAGAAAAGAGTCTTGATGACCCACAAGTATAGGGGATCTATCGTAGTCCTTTCGATAAGCAAGAGTGTCGAACCCAACGAGGAGCAGAAGGAAATGATAAGCGGTTTCCAGCAAGGTATTCTCTGCAAGTACTGAAATAAGTGGTAACAGATAGTTTTGTGATAGGATAATTTGTAACGAGCAACAAGTAACAAAAGTAAATAAAGTGCAGCAAGGTGGCCCAATCCTTTTTGTAGCAAAGGACAAGCCTGGAAAAACTCTTATATGATGTAAAGGGCTCCCGAGGACACATGGGAATATCGTCAAACTAGTTTTCATCACTCTCATATGATTCACGTTCGGTACTTTAGTAATTTGGTATGTGGGTGGACCGATGCTTGGGTACTGTCCTTACTTGGAGAAGCATCCCACTTATGATTAACCTCTATTGCAAGCATCCGCAAATACAACAAAAGTATTAAGGTAAACCTAACCATAGCATGAAACATATGGATCCAAATCAGACCCTTACGAAGCAACGCATAAACTAGGGTTTAAGCTTCTGTCACTCTACCAACCCATCATCTACTTATTACTTCCCAATGCCTTCCTCTAGGCCCAAACAATGTTGAAGTGTCATGTATTCGACGTTCACATAACACCACTAGAGGAGAGACAACATGCATCTCATCAAAATATCGAACGAATACCAAATTCACATGACTACTAATAGCAAGACTTCTCCCATGTCCTCAGGAACAAAAGTAACTACTCACAAAGCATAAACATGTTCATAATCAGAGGGGTATTAATGTGCATATAGAATCTGAACATATGATATTCCACCAATTAAACCAACTAGCATCAACTACAAGGAGTAATTAACACTACTAGCAACCTACTAGCACCAATCCCGGACTTGGAGACAAGAATTGGATACAAAAGAGGAACTAGGGTTTTGAGATGCGATGGTGCTGATGAAGATGTTGATGGAGATTGCCCCCTCCCGATGAGAGGAGTGTTGGTGATGACAATGGTGATGATTCCCCCCTCCGGGAGGGAACTTTCCCCGGCAGAACAGCCCCACCAGAACCCTAGATTGGCTCCGCCAAGGTTCCGCCTCGTGGCGGCGGAGTTTCGTCCGAGAAGATGACTTATGATTTTTTCCCATCGAAAGAGTCCATATAGCAGAAGATGGTCACCGGAGGGCCACCAGGGGGCCCACGAGGTAGGGTGCGTGCCCAGGGGGGTAGGGCGCGCCCCCCACCCTCGTGGGCAGGGTGTGGCCCCCTGGTGAAGTTCGTGTGCTCAATGTTTTTTATATATTTGGAAAACATCATCCGTGAAGTTTCAGGACTTTTGGAGCTGTGTAGAATAGGTCTCTAATATTTGCTCCTTTTCCAGCCAAAATCCCAGCTGTCGGCATTCTCCCTCTTTATGTAAACCTTGTAAAATAAGAGAGAATAGGCATAAGTATTGTGACATAATGCGTAATAACAGCCCATAATGCAATAAATATTCATAAAAAAAGCATGATGCAAAATGGACATATCAACTCCCCCAAGCTTAGACCTCGCTTGTCCTCAAGTGAAAAGCCGAAACCAAAAAATATGTCCACATGTTTAGGGATGAAGGTGTCGATAAAAATGAAATACGGACATGAGGGCATCATGATCATTCTTAGAACAACAACTTATATAATTCTTGTCATATGATATCTTATGCTAGAGTAATAATTCAATCACAATATCAAGTATGAATCGTAAACTTCATTGAAAACTGACAAACTATAATCTCAGTCATTGCGGCAATTGCAATTTATCATAACATAGGAAAGAGTCAATGTATAAGAGCTTTTCAGCAAGTCCACATACTCAACTATCATACAGTCTTTCACAATTGCTAACACTCACGCAATACTTATGGGTATGGAGTTTTAATCGGACACAGAGAAAGATGGGGGCTTATAGTTTTGCCTCCCAACGTTTTACCTCAAGGGTAATGTCAACAGTAATAGTTCATGAAAACCCACATCCAATTAGCCATACTAGTCATAAACCCGTGCACCGGCACGGGCTAGCATTTCGTGTGTGCATACATTCTACTTGGTGCTTCTAAAATATATATTTTATTGTACCTTTTCAGTTTATACTATCGTATGTGGCATGCTTTTTCATGCTGGCTAATGAGCGACAACTATAGAGCAGCTATGACACACGTTAACTATTTCTTGCAAACTGCGATGAAATGGCCCATTATGGGATACTTTCTGATGTTTCTATGTCAGACACGTTTATTTTCTTTCCATCACTTACATGCAACCACAGTTCAAGCGTGAAGTACAAAAATAGGTTATGTTTCAAAAATTAAAAAAACTGGATCATATAGATCATAAACCATGCTTATCGAATTAGGCTATTACTATTGAATCCGGGCAATCCATAGACTGGAATTACAATTAGCTGGCTTAGTTTTGTGTTTTCTCTAGGATTGATGAGAGGTCTAGAATTGGCATTGTAGTCTACTTTGGTGTTAATCACTAAGATACACCACAAAATGAGTGGACAGTAATTGCATGCTTCAACAACCTTACAATAGTACATATCACTTACAAATGAATAAAATAAAAGCTACGCTGCAATATTTGAAATGAACTACACCTTTGCAAGTTTCTCAGTTTGACATTGCTAGAAATGGATGAAAGTCTGGATCTTGCAATCCAATACTAAAATCAGACTATAAATGTCTTTGGCTAAAACAGATTTGTTAGAGATGTTCCGATGTGGGTAAATTTGATATGCGGGCTACATATCATAAACTAAAACTTTACACTAATGAATTTGCCATGCCAGAATAGTCAATTTGAGTTTTTGCGAACCCCCTCTATTATCATTGCAAAGGCTATAATTCTACTTCACAAATAAGGAACAAATTGGCACAAAATCTCCATCAATCTAGTTTGAAGGCATATCATCTTCCAATTGGTAATTTAATCAGATAAAGATGTTATATGTAGATCCTCGACACTATTCTTAGACAATACGAAGAACAAAGATTTCCCAATTTAAGTTACCTGACAGTAATAACCTTAAAGGGTGAACAAATAGGGAAAATTGTTTGAGGCAATAAAAATTAAAATGCAGGTGAATCCTTCTTAAAACATAGGTGTAGTTAGGCACTACGATAGATAAAATTTTCTAAAGCAATAGGTGAATCAAATCATTGCATGAACTATTGAACAAAGGGGTCTTGTGAATAACTTGTTGCTAGATGCAAATAACATGGCTAGCTAACAACCTTCTCAAAGGAACAAATGGCTAAATTGTTTCTATCATGTCCTTAAGAACAATTTATTGATCCCTTTCACTCGGTGTTGGATGAGAAAAACACAAATCAACCAAGAGACCAATCAGTTCCATACCATAGAAATGGAGAACCTAGTCAAACCTGAAGGATTGTACTTATTTTTACTGTGGTATTAATTTCACCCAAATCGTGGAATATATTTCTCGTAGTACAACGTATTTTCACCATTATCCATTTCACTAAGATTATTTTACTGACATAGAGGCTCATGATTATTGTACATGACCTCTAAAGCAACATAGGAGAAAAAAACATTTTTGTCCCTTTTTAGTGAAAAATCATATAAAAACACAATTAGGACTTTTCTTCTTTGATTGAGATAATCATTTTTTTGGTCCCTTAGTGAAAGATCGTGGATGTCGCCTAGAGGGGGGGTGAATAGGCGTTTTAAAATAATTACGGTTTAGGCTTGAACAAATGCGGAATAAACCTAGCGGTTAATTTGTCAAGCACAAAACCTACAACAACTAGGCTCACCTATGTGCACCAACAACTTATGCTAAGCAAGATAGACTACTAGGTGATAGCAAGATATATGATAAGAAACAATATGTCTATCACAAAGTAAAGTGCATAAGTAAAGAGCTCGGGTAAGAGATAACCGAGGCACGCAGAGACGACGATGTATCCCGAAGTTCACACCCTTGCGGATGCTAATCTCCGTTTGGAGCGGTGTGGAGGCACAATGCTCCCAAAGAAGCCACTAGGGCCACCGTAATCTCCTCGCCCTCGCACAATGCAAGATGCCGTGATTCCACTAAGGGACCCTTAAGGGCGGTCACCGAACTCGTACAAATGGCAACCCTTGGGGGCGGTCACCGAACCCGTACACTTTGGCAACCCTTGGGGGCGGTCACCGGTACCCGTCAAATTGCTCGGGGCGATCTCCACAACCTAATTGGATACCCCGACGCTTGCCCGGATCTTTACACCACAATGATTGAGCTCCGAAAAACACCAACCGTCTAGGGCACCAAGGCACCCAAGAGGAACAAGCTCTAGGGCGCCCAAACACCCAAGAGTAATAAGCTTATCAAACTTCACTTCCATGTATCACCGTGGAGAACTCAAACCGATGCACCAAATGCAATGGCAAGGGCACACGGAGTGCCCAAGTCCTTCTCTCTCAAATCCCACCGGAGCAACTAATGCTAGGGAGGAAAATGAGAGGAAGAACAAGAAGGAGAACACCAAGAACTCCAAGATCTAGATCCAAGGGGTTCCCCTCACATAGAGGAGAAAGTGATTGGTGGAAATGTGGATCTAGATCTCCTCTCTCTCTCTTCCCTCAAAAACTAGCAAGAATCCATGGAGGGATTGAGAGTTAGCAAGCTCAAAGAAGGTCAACAATGGGGGAAAAAAAAGCTCAAGAGATAAGGTTCATTGGGGAAGAAGACCCCCTTTTATAGGTGGGGAAAAAATCCAACCGTTATGCTCACAGCCCGCACAGAGCGGTACTACTGCTTCAAGGAGCGGTACTACCGCTAGGGCGGAAGTATCCCTTTGAAAAACAACAACGAGGAGGCAAAAGGCTAGAAGAACCACCGGAGCGGTACTACCGCTCGTCCTCACGGTACTACCGCTCGACCTCACGGTACTACCGCAAATGGTAGCGGTACTACTGCTTGCGAGCGGTACTAAAAAATACATCCGGGCCTACCACTGCAAGACTTGGGACGAGTTTTTGGTCCGGAGCGGTACTACCGCTGTAGGAGCCATGGTAGTACTGCTCTCGAGCAATAGTAAAAAATTACATCCGCTCCAATTTGCGGTAGTACCGCTGCAGCCTTTTCAGAACACCAAAACTGCCACAACTTTTGCAAACGGACTCCGAATTCGATGAAACCAAGTTTGTTGGAAAGCTAGCGACAAGGGCTAACACAATCTTCAAAGAAATATCAATAAGAAGCAAATGAGAAAAGGCCCATAAGGAAATGGTGAGAACCCTTCCTCGGAAAAGACCGGTAAAACCTCCAACACCGAAAACATCATAGAAGACGCATGCGAACTCCGTTTTCGATGAAACCAAGCTTGTCATCAAGATGACCATAAGCTCTAAGACTCACAAAGAGAACCAAACAAGAACTAAGAAACATGATGCAAGGATGCAATGGTTTGAGCTCTCCACGAATGATACGATCAAGGTACTCACTTGAGAGCCCCCCTTGATAGTACGGCTATCGATCCTATAACCCGGTCTCCCAACTACCACCATGAGACCGGTAAAATAGAAAACCTATCAAGGGCAAACCTTTGCCTTGCACATGATCCACTTGAGTTAGATGATGACAATCTTGTCCTCCTCAAGATGGACCACCTTTCTTGATTGCGTTGGGTCGATGAAGACTAGATGATTGCTCCCCCATACTCCACTATGGGTGAGCCACTCTTCGGCACATCTTCACAAGTCCATTGACACCACAATGGATGCCAAGCTTCAAGCACTTGATCTCTTCGTGATTCTCCACTTGAAATTGCACACGGCAATCTTGATGACGATCACCACTTGATGTCATCCTTCCCATGGGTTGTATGATATCATCCTCTTGACGCAAGCCCATGGACACGTACCTAACCCCACATAGACTCTCACATAGACCATGGGTTAGTACACAAAGTGCAATGGACAATGCTTACCATACCATGGGTTCACTTGATCCCTCTCGGTACATCTTCTACTCTTTGTGAGTTGATCAACTTGATTCACTCTTGACTTAGTCTTGATCAACCTTGAATCTTTCCAACTCTCTTCGTTTGGATGATGTCTTGAAGGTAAACATGAATGATCACACAATCTTATTCTTCAAGACATGCCTGCAATAAGCTCAACTCTCAAATGACCAATCTTTGGATAATTCCTTGAATAGCACCTTGGTCGACACAAACTCTCCTTGAAACCAACACATGTACTCCAAGAAAAGCCTATGAACAAAACCTTCAAATATAACTCAAGGAAAGCATTAGTCCATAGAGATTGTCATCAATTACCAAAACCAAACATGGGGGCACCGCATGTTCTTTCAATCTCCCCCATTTTGGTAATTGATGACAATCACTTTCACGAGAGTTTATACAAGGAATTATGCATCACCAAGCAATGCAACAACCAATAATGCATGTGTATGAGATGCAAATGCTTAGGAACAAAACCAAAGCAAGGAGAAAACTCTGAAGACTTCTCCACAAAACTCTCTGAAACTTCTCCCCCATTGGCATCGATTGCCAAAATGGGCGAAAAGCATAGAAGGCCAATATAAATTGTGTTCCTCCATAAATTGTGTATTTCTCAACAAGAGAGTGGAATGCAATACACATATCCAACGGTAATACTTGGAGGAAGACCAACAATATTGAGGCACCAAGATTGCTAAAGGAATGATATGCCACAAGGACATAACAAAGAGAGAAACAAGCAATCAAGCAATCAAAAGATACCAATTGAAGAAAGCTATCAAAAGATACCAATTGAACCAACTAGGCCAAAGATCCTACGAGCTACATGAATAAAGGATATTATGATAAGAGCAAAGGAGTGTTCTAAAGAAACTAGAGAAGCTCCCCATGATTTGTGCACACATAAGAATTTTTGTATTTGGATACAAAGGGCACAAAATAGGATCATAGCTCCCCCAAAATCAATAGAAACTTACAACAAGTGCAAGTGAGCATATAGGAAACTAAGCCTAGTACATGTAACAAACACATGGTTGAGCAATAAGTGAAAAAGGCAACTTAAGAATGGGCTCAACCAAAATGATGTGTGTGATTCAAGGCAATGCACTTGAGAAGACTAATGTACGGATGAGCATTAAGCATCAATAAAGTCTTGAAAAAATGAGGCAACACAGTGCAAGGCCTATCATTCCCACATACAACTAGCAAATAGGTTCACAAGATAACTAATAAGCATATAAAGAACCTATGCTTGTGACAAGCCATGGCGAAGATAGAAGATGAAAGCCTCATCAAGACGAGGGATACCAATTAAGATGGAAAAAGCCTCGTAGAGATAAGCATGAGGAAAATAATCTTCTGTAGGATCTAGAAGTAGATGTGTTTAGAGGGGGGTGATTAGACACTTAATGCTAAAGTTGCAATTTTTAAGCTTTTTCAGTTTAAGTGGAGTTTAGGCACAATTTCAACATATGCAATACATATCAAGCAAGCATGCAAAGAGTATATGAGCAGCGGAATGTAAAGCATGCAACTTGCAAGAATGTAAAGGGAAGGGTTTGGAGAATTCAAACGCAATTGGAGACACGGATGTTTTTCCCGTGGTTCGGATAGGTGGTGCTATCCTACATCCACGTTGATGGAGACTTCAACCCACAGAGGGTAACGGTTGCGCGAGTCCACAAAGGGCTCCACCCACAAAGGGTAACGGTTGCGCGAGTCCACACAGGGCTCCACCCACAAAGGGTCCACGAAGAAGCAACCACCCACAAAGGGTCCACGAAGAAGCAACCTT
>NW_024113883.1:0-17974 GCF_003073215.2 Triticum urartu
ATAGGGCGAATTCTTGTAGCTCTAGTTCTTCTTCCACGGATATTTGGTTTGAGATTGGGTGATCCTTACCGAGTATTCGTTCTTGTTCCATACCTTGTTGTTGTTTTTCTTCTACATCAATTCTAAGTGGCTTCTCAATTTATGGATATGTGACCATTTCAATTGGAATGCATTCGTTCATTTTGTTCGGATGTGAAGACTATATGTTGCAATTTCAACCCGTTTGGTTCAGGTTCAATATTTGTCTATCAATGTGCTAATGGATGTCAACCTGTTCAGGATGGCTCCTCCAACGTGCACGACTCCGAATCCTGATCCGCCACCACCACCTTCACCTCCGGAGGCATGTCAAGCTGTGATGGCCGCTACCAATGCAAACACGCAGTTGATCATGCAAATTCTTCAAGAGCGCAACCAAGTGAACCAAGGAAACCAGGGAAACAATCAGAATCACTTTGCTACACTCAACCAGTTCCTTGCTAACCAGCCAAAGACCTTCAGCAATTGCGTTGAGGCAACTGACGCTGATGATTGGCTCGTGGACTTGTGCAAGCATTTCGAGTGCAGTAACGTCAGGCCTGAGGACTTTGTCAAGTTCGCCTCCTTCCAACTCAAAGACCAAGCTGCAGAATGGTTTCAGCAGTACAAAGATTCCAGAGGAGGCCGTGTGATTACCTGGGATGAATTCCGTCAAGACTTCAAAGCTCATCATATTCCTCAAAGTGTGGTTGAAAGCAAGCGTGAGGAATTTCGCAACCTGAAGCAAGGCTCTATGTCTGTCTATGACTACAACAAGATGTTTCAGAAGCTCGCCCGCTTTGCTAAGCAGGACGTCCCTGACGAGAAGAGCATGATATACCAGTTCAGGGATGTTCTCAGAGAAGAAATCCAGCTAGCTCTTGTTCTCTTTGAGCCCATGAGGTAAGATGAGTTTTACAACATGGCATTGAAGCAAGAGGCTGCTCAACTGAAGTGTGATGCTTCCAAGAAGCGAGTCAGAGATGCTACTCCTTCTTCCTCAACTCAAGTGGCTAAGCAGCAGAAGTATTGGCTTCCTCCTCCTCCGTTCCGTCGGCCTTATCAACAGAAGAGCAAAGGTGGCAGTGGATCTTCCCACCCACCCAACCCTGGCTTTCAGAACAAGACTTCGTCTCAAGCTCCAAGATCGAGTGCTCCGTATCACCGTCCACTTTCAGAGGTCACGTGCAATAAGTGCCAACAGAAGGGTCACTATGCCAACAAGTGCTTCAATCAGAGGCGTCTCCCTCCTCCTCCTCCTGTGAGATCGGCAAGTACAGCTGTGGTCAAGCATAACCCCAAGTCTGCAAAGGTCAACTTGATGAATGCAGCTCAGGCAGAGGACTCGTCAGATGTCATCATGGGTAACCTTCCTGTTAACGATATTCCTGCTAAAGTTCTTTTTGACACTGGTGCATCGCATTGTTTCATCTCGAGACCATTTGTTTCTAAGCATGAGTTGCCTTTACAAGATTTGCCTAGTCAGTTATCTGTTGTTTCTCCGGGTAAATTCATGAATGCAAGCGTTATGGCCCCAGATGTTACTATCACGTTGGGCGACTACAAGTTTCTTTCTTCTCCGGTGGTTCTTGGTAACTCGGATATTGATCTTACTCTCGGAATGGATTGGCTTTCTAAGCACAAGGCGCATCTTGATTGTGCAGCCAGGCAGATTCAATTGACTCATTCGTCTGAGGATGTAATTGTCTTTGCCGCTCGTGATGATACCATCCGTCTGTTTTCTCTCAATGAGAAGGGTGAACTGGATGCTATCTCGCAAATTCCAGTCGTTTGCGAATATCAAGACGTCTTTCCAGAAGAGCTTCCAGGAATGCCTCCGCACCGGCCAGTTGAATTCGTCATCGATCTTGAGCCTGGCACGGAACCAGTGTGCAAGCGTCCTTACAAGCTCGGACCTGAATAGTTGAAGGAGCTGAAGAAGCAACTCGATATTCAAGAGAGAATGGGTCTCATCCGACCTAGTTCTTCTCCGTGGGGTTGTGGTGTTCTTTTTGTGAAGAAGAAGGATGGAACGGATCAACTTTTGTGTTGATTACCGTCCATTGAACAAGAAGACCATCAAGAACAAATACCCACTTCCCAACATCAACGAGCTGTTCGAACAACTCAAAGGTGCCCAAGTATTCTCCAAGCTTGATCTCCGTATGGGTTATCATCAGATTCGAATCCGTGAGCAAGATATTCCCAAGACGGCTTTCAGGACAAGCTTTGGTTCATATGAATACACGGGGAAGGCTCTGATACCAACTTGTAACACCCTCGATGCGACTATAGCTCCCACGTGTCAAGGGACGACTTAGAGATATAACCGCATTGAAGGCATATGTCGCAAGTTAGGCAATCTTCACAACATCCCATGCAATATGATAATAAAAAGGGAGATAACATAGTTGGCTTACACTCGCCACGTCAATCAAGTACATAAATAACATTACATCATCCAAACACTCATGGCCCGTCTACGGCGCCAAAATAAAAGAGAACCCAACACGCGACGGTCCCAATCACCCCCAACCGGGCACCACTACTGATCATCGGGAAAGGAAACATAGTAACGTTGAGAGTCTTCATCGAACTCCCACTTGAGCTCGTACGCGTCTCCTGGAGCGGAATCATCAGGCCCTGCATCTGGTGTAATAGTAATCTATGAGCCACAGGGACTCAGCAATCTCGCACCCTCGCGATCAAGACTATTCAAGCTTATAGGCAAGGCAAGGTAAAATATGAGTGGAGCTGCAGCAAGCGACTAGCAAGTCTGGTGGCTACCTTATTCGCAAAGGAGAGCGAGAAGAGGAGGCAAAGCGCGAGCGAGAAACTAGAGAACAACCTGCACAAACATTACTCCAACACCGTGTCCACTTCCCGGACTCCGCCGAGAAGAGGCCATCACGGTAACACACTCAGTTGATTCATTTTAATTTATTAAGGTTCAAGTTATCTACAACCGGACATTAACAAATTCCCATCTGCCCATAACCATGGGCACGGCTTTCGAAAGTTCAAATCCCTGCAGGGGAGTCCCAACTTAGCCCATGACAAGCTCTCACGGTCAACGAAGGAATAGACCTCCTCCCAAGACGTTCCGATCAGACTCGGTATCTCGGTAACTCAAGACACTTCGGCAGGTTAAAACAAGACCAGCAACACTGCCCGAATGTGCCAACAAATCCCGATAGGAGCTGCACATATCTCTTTCTCAGGGCACACTCAGATTGTCTTAGGTACGGGTAGGCCAGCCCAGAGTTGCCCCTGGTGGCCACCGGCAGCTGACAGGTGGACCAACACTCAGAGGAGCACTGGCCCGGGGGGGGGGGGTTAAAATAAGATGACCCTTGAGTCTGCAGAACCCAAGGGAAATAAAAGGCTAGGTGGCGAATGGTAAAACCAATGTTGGGCATTGCTGGAAAAGCTTTAATCAAGGCGAAATATCAAGGGGTTCCCATTATAACCCAACCGCGTAAGGAACGCAAAATCTGGGAACATAACACCGATATGACGGAAACTAGGGCGGCAAGAGTGGAAGAAAACACTAGGCGAGAGGCCGAGCCTTCCACCCTTTACCAAGTATATAGATGCATTAAGATAACATGGCAATATAATGATATCCCAACAAGTAAATAAAAGATGTTCCAACAAGGAACGGCCTCCAATCTTCACTTGCAACTAGCAACACTATAAGAGGGGCTGAGCAAAGCGGTAATAGCCAATCAACGGTTTGCTAGGACAATGGTGGGTTAGAGGTTTGACACGGCAATTTAGGAGGCTTTCAAGCAAGTGGTAGGCATCGTAGCAATGGCATAGCAAAAGAGCGAGGAAACTAGCATAGCAAAGATAGTAGTGATTTCGAGGGTATGATCATCTTGCCTGCACAGTTGTCAGAGTTGACTGGATCCTCAAGAGCAAACTCAACGGGATCCTCGTTAGCGAACTCGTCTCCCGACTCTACCCAAACAAGACAAACAAGCAAGAAGGATACAATCAACCACGTGCAAGACCAAGCAATATGATGAAATGATGATATGCTATGCGGGATGCGATGCGGGATGCAAAAAGCAAGATATGATAGGAAATGCATGAACCTGGCCTCAACTTGGAATTCCAAGGGTTCCACTGGAAATATGAGATGAAATCGCTTGAAAACGATATAAAGAACGCCGGAATCGGAGTTACGGTTTGGAAATGGCAAGCGATTCAAAAATGACACCGGTTTGCGATTTACAGCAAGTAGGCATCTAAATGCAATGAAATGAACATGCTACAGCACCCAAACATGACAACAAAATACATGGCAGGGATGCACACAAAATTCTTAACAAAAGTCTAGCACTGAGCTACGGCCAATTCATCCATTAGGAGGTTCAAACAAGCATGGCAAAAACGCAAATGGTAAAACAGATCTCAGACTTAGTGAAATTAACACTTGTCTGGAATTTCAGATCATATAGCCCCCTTCGGAGCAACAAAACAACATGCTAAAGGACCTGAACATGACAAAGGAAGACATGGCATGGAGCTACTCAACAAGCTTAACAAAAGTCCCTTAGTGACCTTGAACCAAAAGGGATCAGAAATATATACTAACAAGCACACGAACATAGCAAAAACATAATCAGTTTTCAGACTTAGTGAAAACTGGGACATGCTGAAACATAACTCACGAAGGCATGTTTACGAGCTCGATGCACTCAACACGGTGCAAGTAATGGAAAGACAAGCATACATCCCTTAAGAAGGCACAAAACTGGGACATGCTGAAACATAACTCACGAAGGCATGTTTACGAGCTCGATGCACTCACCACGGTGCAAGTAATGGAAAGACAAGCATACATCCCTTAAGAAGGCACAAAATAAAAGCTAGACATGGCAAGAACAATGGCATAGCATGCACGGATCAACTACAATAATATCGGCAAAATCGCAAACAAGTTGACGATCTGCCCAGATTCGCAACGAAGCAAAAGTAGAGCTCGATTGACTCAAGCTAGGGTGCTCCATAATTGCAAACAAATACATGGATGGAAAGAGCACTACAAGATTAACAAAACTCCATTACTGATCATCCTCAAAAGAGGCACGGATCACTGGGAAACAACAAGAACATATGGCATCATGGGATAAACAATCCCAGGACTTAGTGAAATTACTAAGTCCCTGGAAACAGAATTAGCAAGTGCACCACTTTGCAAGCTTGCATAAGTCACCACACACATCCTAAAAATACATGGGTTGCACCTCTGGAGAGATGACAAAACCCTTAACAAAACATATGTAGAACTCACGGGCATAGCATGCACACATTAATCATGCCAAAAATGACAAAAGTCTAAAATGAACTAGCAGATCTGACAATTAACTCACGAAGACCTCTTCTAACAGCATTTCGGGCATCAAGATGAGCTCAAATGAAAATGATTCAATGGAATGAAATGATGTACTCTCTGAGATGAACATTTTGATATGCTATATGCATGAATCGGAGCTACGGATGCAAAGTTACGGAGTCTCGAGCATGGGCATATGAACTAAAAATATCCGGGACTTGGTGAAAAAAAAACTACCCCGGATTAGGGTTTACTGTAGCAACCCCGATCCAGATCTGGGCGCGCCTCCCGAGGTTCGATGCCGGCCCTGTTCGCCGGAGTTGAGGACGGGGATGGCAGCACCGGTGAGAACGGAGAAGAGGCGGCGGGGTCGCGGCTGGGCGCGGACGGGCGGCGTCGGCGGCTGATGGCGGGAGCGGCGGCTGGCGGCGCCGGGCTCGGCTCCGGTCGACGGAGGCCCGCGGCAGAGCGGCGAGCTCCGGGCAGCCAGAGAAGCGGGCGGCGACGCTTGAGCTCAAGTGGGAGTTCGACGAAGATTCACGCCGTTACTATGTGTCTTTCCCTGATGATCAGTAGTGGTGCCCAGTTGGGGCGATCGGGACCGTGTCGCATGTTGGGGTTGATCTTTTATTTTGGTGCCGTAGTCGGACCATGAGTGTATTGGATGATTGTAATGTTATTTATGTCAGCACCCCAATTCCAAGTCACATCGATCTAGCCAGTAACACCTCATATCACTTTGCGGCCTCACGCACGGTATTCCCACGGGTGTCGGCTTACCATGGCCCGGGACCGTTTGCGCCTTTTGGCTCACGTATATGATAGTGTCACTAGCATCCATATGACAGAGAACCCGGGCCGACATGGCTAGTCGTGAACCCAAAGCGGCACTAACCTATGGGGACAGGCATACATGAATCACATCGAGCATGTCGGTCAGCAGCGTGTGAATCTGGGCTGTAGCACTGGGCTAACTGGCCTCCGGGAACCCGGGCTGTAGCAGGCTAGGCAGGACTCCGGATGTCACCGTGTGACATTTCCCCGAAGGACAGACACAGGAACGAAGTGAAACACATGCCGGCCAGTCAAGTGTCCTGAGCAGTAGTGCTGGGCTAGCAGGACTCCGGTGAACCGGGCTGTAGCGGACTACTATGGCTCATGGAAGCACTAGACTACATTTCCCCATAAGAGAGGCTGCCAAGGATAAACAACTAGATTGTCGGATCCCACACATACCAAGCATTTCAATCATACACACAATATGCTCGATATGTGTAAATACAACATGGCATCACAACATAACTCTACAACTCAAGTATTTATTCTTAGGCTCCGAGGAGCGAGATATTACAAACATGGGTCTCATGACCCAACAATCACAACATACAAATCAAGCACATGCGGAAGCTTAACATGTCTGAGTACAGACATCTACAAATGGAAAAGGCTGAGAAGCCTGACTATCTACCAGATCCTGCCAAGGGCACAAGATCGTAGCTGAGGTATCAACCTAACGTCGAAGTCCACGCAGAACTACTAGCGAGACTGAAGTCTCTCTCTGCAAAACATAAATTAAGCAAACGTGAGTACAAAGGTACTCAGCAAGACTTACATCAGAACTAGCTACATATGCATCGGTATCAACAGGGGGGTGGTGGAGTTTAACTGCAGCAAGCCAGCTTTGACTCAGTGGCTAACCTGAACTACGACTGCAAGCAACTCTTTTGAGGTGGCGCACACGAGTCCACATATTCACCATTCAATACACCACTATGGAACTGCTCCCGTCTCCCTACGAGAAGGCCATCCATAGCACTCACACTTATCTTGCGAGTTTTAGAGTATCCACTTTCACTTGTCTATGAACTATGCAAGGGGTCCAAGTTTCCATATCCGAGGAATCCGGCTATTCGAATAGATAATGATAACCCTGCAGGGGTGTACTTCTTCACACACGCTCCCCACCACTTACCACCATATACACGTCATGTATCTCGGCAACCTTCAGGCGGAAGCCTGGCGAGGTGTCGGCCACGCCTACCTAAACACTTAAGTCTCTAGTCCAGGTTATCGCTATCCAGGTTCATCTGGCAGGAAGTCGGCCGAGGTTTCCATACGGCCCGAACAATGTGAAACAGGGTCCAGAGACCAAAACGGGCGGCTAGCACCGTGCACGGTGTATTACCACCGCAACATAGCCCACCCCTAGGGTCAGCGCTACGCACGGCCGCCAACACATAACCTACAAACACCAGAAACTAGTTGCACTCCTGGACCAGAGTACTAGGGTGATTAAGAAGCCGAGAGGGAATTAAGGATCCAATGAGTGGTAGTAGCTGTTCATGGATCACAGACACAGAACTCAGTTCCTGAGGACGGCTGCAATGAGACAACACCATGTACTCCTACATGGCCCTCTCACGCTACCTTTACCAAAAATGTATTCACACTTAGCTCACAACGGTAGGGACATGTTCACACACCTCGATTCATTCCCGATGAATCAGACCCTGATGCCAACTCTATGCAATAGCAGGCATGACAAACAAGCATGAATGAGTAGGCACATCAGGGCTCAACAACTCCTACTCATGCTAGTGGGTTTCATCTATTTACTGTGGCAATGACAGGTCATGCAGAGGATAAGGGGTTCAACTACCGCAACAAGTAACAGATGAATCGTTGTTGTCCTAATGCAGTAAAAGAGAGCAGGAGCGAGAGAGTGGGGTTGTATCGGAATGAACAAGGGGGTTTTGCTTGCCTGGCACTTCTGAAGATATCATTGGGTCTTCATCAGTGTCAACGATCACAGCGTCGGTACAACGTCTATCGAGAGGGGACAACCACCGGCAACAGAGAAGGAACACAATCAATGCAATGCACAACATGATGCATGACAATGACATGGCAATATGTTGTTGATTGAGCTAATGCAACTAGCAACACAATTAAATGAAGTTGGTTTGAACCCAAAGTTCAAATTCAAACTCCACATGTGGTTATTTAAATACCATTCATTTGATTTGTCCTAAACAGTGGCCTTAAGTTGTTCTAACATGCATGAAAATGGTACAGATGGATTCCTTGAATTTTTCTGATAATTTTTCATATATAATTTATTTCATTTGGAGTTACGGTTGAATTTCTATGATTTTTAGAAGTTTTGGGCATTTTCTGGAATTTCCTGTAAAAGAATAAATCCAGAAAATAAGTTACTGCGTCAGCATGATGTCGTGGTGACGTCAGCAGGTCAAAGGCGACGGTCCAGGTCAACCCTGACCTGTGGGTCCCGGCTGTCAGTGGTTAGTTAAGCTAAATAAATTTAGTTAGCATTAAACTAACGTTAACCGAGTTTTGTTAGCGGCTTGGGTCCCACAAGTCAGTGAGTCAGGGGAGTTCAAACCCCCTGGTTAGCGGGGTCAAACCCGGGTCAACTAGGTCAACACCTGCCGACGACTTGACGCCGGCGAGGCGAGACGCGGCGGAGAGCTGCGGGTTTCCTCCTTCGGCGACCAAATGGCCGGTGGAGGGCGTCTACGTGATGCGGGCGCTCGTCCGCGTCGAGTAATGGCAGTGGCTGGGCCTGAGATGGCCGGAGTCGTCACCGGCGTCGACCTTGGCGGTCGCCGGAGCTCGGGCGAGCTCGGGGTCGACGCTATGGTGGTCGGGGAGGCTCATGCGAGGCACCTACGTGCTCTACGCAGCGCGGGGAGGGAGCTAAGCACGACGGCCGGGCCGCTAGGTGGCCGGAGGCACGTCGGTGGCGGTCACAGGCGGCGGCGGGTTTCGGTCATCGGCGAAATGGCGACTAGAGCTAGCAAACATCGCGGAGACAAGGGGGACACGGTGTAGAAGCTCACGGGGATCGTGTAGGGCTGGTCGGCGAGCTCGGGGAGGGGCCGGAGCAAGCGGGGCGGCGATGGCGATCTCGGCGGACCGAGGTTGAAGAAGACGGCGTGGCCGGCGTTCGAGGGCGTCCGGCGGGGCGTGGCTCGGTGAGGAGGTCGAGGACGAGGTGGCGGAGCTTCTGGGCGCGTCGGTGAGGCGTGGGGTGGCCGGTGGCCGCGGTGGAGCTCGTCGGCGGCGACGACTGCGCTCCGGCGTTCTCGGGTCCGGGGGGAGCGAGGCAGAGAGCGGGGTGGGGGCAAGTGAGAGGTCGGGCGGATTCCGTACGACAACGGGGTGGTCATCCCGGGCGTCGCGCTGGCCAGCGAGGGCCAGGAAGGCAGCTGCGTGCCAGCCCGCGCGGGCGCCGTGCTTGGCCTCGCCTCTGCCAGTAGGCAGAGGTTGAAGACAGGTATGCCCCTGGTGGGCTGGGCCGGTTAGTGGGCCGCGCGGGTAAGGAGGCCCAAGTGGGTGAGGCAGGTGAGTTCTTCTCTCTCTCTTTCCTATTTTCTGTTTTCTATTTTTTGCAGTATGTTTTGACCTTAGTTTAAATACTAAAACACTTTATAAAATTCTGCAAACTTTTATGGGCACTATCTGATTTAAACCAGAGGCCCTCACCAAGTTTCAGAATATTTGGATCTACCAAATATTTTATAGGAATTAGTAGCTCCAATTCAAATAAGTATTGACTTAATTCAAAGGCCCAAATAAATATTTCTGTGATTCCAAAAATATTGGTTTGAATTTTACCTCTTGCCAATATTTCCAGAAATGAACAGGAACATTTTCTTGGGTTTATTTGAAGCAATTTTTAATGTTGATCATTTTTAGAAAAGATTTCTGAGGCTTTCCACTTCCCCAATTCAACTTTCATAAATATATACATGATGCATGAATGCTTGTGCAACTAGTTACAACCAATTCTAGGGCTGTGACAACTCACCCCCACTAAACAGGAATCTCGTCCCGAGATTCAAGACGCGAGGTAAGAAGACAGAGGGGACACAAAGCTAACACGATCTTCACGATCCAACTGTCCTTCTCAAAGATGTTGATTCATTGCTTCAATTTGATCTTGACTTCTTTGCTTTCGAGATCTCCATCCAGCACGATGATGGCAGAAAGAAACTCTACAGGAATCGATCTCCTTGAAGATCGAGTACTCAGGATCAACTCAGGGAGTGAGACATTGAAATATCTCTTGAGCTGAGAGACAAAAAACACATCAGGGGTGATGGAAAGAAGCGGATGACAAGGGTTCAAATTGGTAGACAAAAATTCCACACCTAAGAGGGTGGTGAACGGTGTCAACGTAGCGAGGAGTTAGGTTGCCAAGATACCACAATGAAACACCTTAAGGAAGGTGACTCGCAGAAATATTCCCTTAAGTGGCAAAAAGAATTACTTTTGATCCATAGATCATTGAGACTCTCTATACCAACCTAAGGCAATTCACAAACGATCCTTTGACGGAGTTCGAGAGAACGACATACTCGGGCTAGAATGGATGATGTGGATTACCTTGTTGAAGAAAACGCGATGGATGATTTGCTTATCATCGAAAATGGATGGAACCCATGGTAGGACCACTTTGAAGATGATCCTGATCAGTAATTACTAAGAAGGGTAGTCCGTAGTAGGATGACACAATGGCGGTGCAAGCTGGGAACAAAATGCAAATGCTAGGAATGATTCTAGTAACTGGGGAGAACCCCAACAGTAGAGAGAGATTCCACTGTTTGAAAGGTTATGGCATAATCGAAGAAACCGGGAACGGACCCCAGCTAATGCCGACGATAAATCCTAGTGCTTGCGCATGCTCTCAAGAACTTGAGCATTTCCGTATTCATCAGGGTTTTACCAATATCCGTGTCAAGGATCCTAGCAACACAACATGCTACCATGATGAATAATGGTGGAAGATGCAGATGCAAAGAAAGATAACACTTTCTCAGATTTCACCTTAGCGAGGCCAAGGGATCAAAATCCGGATGATCGACCGAGAGACATTTAGCGCTCCGCTTCTAATGTTCTCCTTGATGTGCTAGCCTAACCCATTCATTGGAATGGTTTGGTATCTAGAACATCAAGTAGCAGGTCAGACTCCGGGAGCTCAGGAATCCATAAGGAATAACTACTGGAGTAAATCCTACGTAATCCTTATGGGGAGGTGGCCAACTTACGCAATCAAGATACTGCAATAACATGTCTTCCAGCTCGGTGTGTTGGCCACGACATCCACTTTACCGGGTTACAGAAGACCAATATTATAGCTCTTGGGAAAACGTCCCAACCATCACATCTGCCTGAGATTCAGATCTGGTTGGTGTCAGGATATTACAGACTCATCGAGACTAGAAAGAAATGAAAGTTTGCAACACAAATCGACGAGATGACATTGCAAGATTCTCAGGAAATGGACTATGGTAGTAATCTCCAAAACATGAGCTAGTTCTGCTAAACACATGTGAACACGCTGTCCCAGACAAGCATGACCACATGGTGGTCTTACAATGAAACACTACCGAGTCCTGGTTGGGAACCATCATCAAGGATATTGAAGTCCTTGCATAAGTCATATGATTAGCTCTTATGGAGAACTTCTTCTCCCTGAACAAGTCAATCAGTGGCTTGGTGTGCTAGGGATACGTATGGAATGAAGATGATCAGTCTATCAGACCATAGAGTACTTCCCACGTGCATGACTGACTTGGGATGATTCCAGAGGAAGCAAAACAAACTTTCCGAATTCACGGCGGCAACTTACATCAAATGCACGTGAATCAAAGGAAGTCACTTCTTTCATCCAAACATATACTTCATGAACGGGGCGTGAAGAAAATGCTTACACAAGTTTCCAACACTAGCTGGATGTTCAACACAATCATGGAGGAGAAAAAATGCCGCTGATGGGCTCAACAGCAACTCATCAGGATTTCCATATCACTGGACTTCCACCACTATGTGAATAATGTGATAGTATTGGTCAGACCAAAGATATAATGGTGTATGCTCGAGGGACAACCGCAAGTAAGACAACATTACGAACATCGTTGGTTCTGATTTGATTTGACGATAGCCCACACTCAAATCAAGGTTTGGACAAGATAATAGATTCAACAGCTGATCACGGGGATCAGTCGATGAAGATATCATCTTTCTTCAACACACACACACACACACAAGGATATCCCTTAGTGATGAACTAAGTCGGACAAGTTTTCATCTTCCAACTTTCCAAGTTGTTGTTTAGCTTAACCAACTAGCTCAGGGTATCCAACACAGATTCTTGGAGAATGGGTGGTTTGGAGGAAAACCAACATGATCACGAACTCAACATAGCGGTCAGGTGACAATCGGGTAATACTTCCGAGAAGATATTCGGAAAATCATGAACCACCGATATGTTATTAAGCTCGAGAACAATCTTGCTTTTCAGGCAAGACGATATGATCAAGGAGCGAGGGATTGTCACAATCCTAACTCCTTAGTCGATGAGTGCACCCAGAAATATGGACTAGGTAGCATGATCAATCTTAGAATGGTAGTTCAATAACCAACACGCTAAGAATGAGAATATTGTCCATTTACTACCAAGCAACGAGGTTGCTAGGAGTACCGATTTCACACATCACAGTTCAGTTGTCGGCATTCCGGTTATGGCAACACAGGACCGAGGAATGAACGATGATGGTGAGAGTATCGCTACACCAAAAATTCATAAGAGAAGGTGCAATTCTCATGACGTTCCTAACATAAAAGTGGGTAATACTTCAGGGTAGAACAGAATCAAAGCTTGATTGCATTTGATCTGCAGAATACAACTGCTTTGACCCAATCCTAGAAATGGATGAGGTACTGGAGTTTGTTTCTCCTAGTCATTCTGAACTAGAATGGCTTGACGGACCACAGGAATAATAAGCATCGATAACACGGATGCACAATTACTCCTGACTATCAATTGATAGATGATGGTTGGAATACAAATGAAGAGGGACAACTCAAGGGAACATATATCTTCCTGAGTTGTGGATGCATAGATTAGTATGTCGAATCAAGTTCAACAGGTTTCTTCCGGATAACCCATGCAGAAAGGTAGAACTAACAGAATCACAATTATGAATGGAGAACTCCTCAAGAGTACTCTGATTGTGATATTTTGGTTCAAAGAACTTCTGCCTTAACGGTTCATGGTATTTGGAAGGAAGAAATACCACGGACCTTGAGGGCTGTCGCAAGGTTACTAATATCCTAAAGGAATTATCAAACACTATCAACATGAGGTAAGTAGGGTGAATCTTGGGTTCAGGAACCCATGAATAGAATACCTACCACTACATGGAATCACGAGATGCTTTTGAGAATAATGGCCAGAATCACACACTGGGGATACAAAACATGGCTAGATCACTAGGTGACTCCCTAAAACACCTAGGGTCATAGTAGTAGCTCCAACATATATGTTGAGGCAACAAAGTACCTCAACTCACCGATTAGTGTGATTAATCTGGCCCAAATGGACATCAGAAACAGGAGGAAGGGGTTTGCAAATGCATCAGACTACTTAGAAACCTGGGATGACTCGGACAGCATAACGGCTGTAAATGCTCAAAATGATTTGAGACATCCTGCAAAATGGTGGCATAACCACTCAACATCACAATATCAAAGTTCTAAGGCCAGCTATGAACATATGGAAGTAGTAGGAACTAAACTGAGGCTTGAACTCAACAATCCTAGGAAACTACGATTTTAGTAACACGTCATCCTGAGAGATAGAAGAGAAGCCTAGTTCTTAACCCGCGTAGAATGAGAAGAGAATGACTCAGATCAGAGGGCATAAGGTATAAGGAGTAAAAAGAGCCTTACGTTCCCTTCCACAATCAATTCCCTTATATAACTAAAGCATTTCTAGACTCAACTTCGACCAGTTGGCTTGGTAAACCTACAGGCAGTCAGGATCTGATACCAAAGCTGTCAGCACCCTGATTCCAAGTCACATCGATCTAGCCGGTAACACCTCATATCACTTTGCGGCCTCACGCATGGTATTCCCACGGGTGTCGCCTTACCATGGCCTGGGACCATTTGCGCCTTTCGGCTCACGTATATGATAGTGTCGCTAGCATCCATATGACAGAGAACCCGGGCCAACATGGCTAGTCGTGAACCCAAAGCGGCACTAACCTTTGGGGACAGGCAAACATGAATCACATCGAGCATATCGGTCAGCACCGTGTGAATCTGGGCTGTAGCACTGGGCTAACAGGACTCCAGGAACCCGGGCTGTAGCAAGCTAGGCAGGACTCCGGATGTCACCGCGTGACATTTCCCCGAAGGGACAGACACAGGAACGAAGTGAAACACATGCCGGCCAGTCAAGTGTCCTGAGCAGTAGTGCTGGGCTAGTGATAGAGGCGAGCGTGTCCCGATCTTTCGATGAGATGATAACTATCGATTTGGTGGAGACGACTTTGACGATCCGACTACAAACGTGCACGACGTTGCGCCTTAGCAATCGCTAAACCAATCTCCTGAGGTTACTGACGATGCCGGAAGTACGGTCAGCCTGACCACGAAGGTCTATTCCTGCAAGCAATCGAAGAACGAGCAAGAATATGATAAAGCAATCTGAATATTGCAAATATATATGAGGTATTGATAATGGTGGGGATCCGTAAGCGGTCTTGGTCTGGTCGTTGGACACAAACGAAGTACACGAAGTTGCAATGGCTAACTTTTAACTAAACAAATCCCAAGTCTAAACGAAGCCTTAAGGGCTATATATATAGGGAAAAGAGAGGGGATTTTGTCCACCCTTGGCAAGGTGGGACTAAAACACCTCCTAAGTCCTTTCCCCTATAATATGGACTCTAAAAATAGATTACATGGGCCTGGCCCAAAATAAGGTGGCGCAACACCAATAATAAGCTATGGAGGAAATTTATGAAAGGCCATCTTGTATATTTCGTCCATCTTCTTGTATGTCATCATGGTGGCTTCAAAGTCCGGAAATCTCCACTTGAACCTCCGTTCTTGTTCTCTTTGCACGCACCTTCATCTCCGTGCTTGACCATGCTCCAATGTTCATCCTTCTTGTTCGTGCTAGGCCCTTCAATTGCAAGCAACACAAATGTATCTAAGTTAGGCAGCATCATATTCTCATGAACACTAGAAACATTACCAAGAAACGAAAGTACCTGATAATTTAATTGGCGTATCCGAGCTCTAGCAACTGTTCCAAGAGGTAAAACAATAGGGGATATGGGTGTAACTGTGGTAGCCATGTCCTCATCAGCTAGCAGGACTCAAGTGAACCGGGCTGTAGCAGACTACTATGGCTCATGGAAGCACTAGACTACATTTCCCCATTAGAGAGGCTGCCAAGGATCAACAACTAGATTGTCGGATCCCACACATACCAAGCATTTCAATCATACACACAATATGCTCGATATGTGTAAATACAACATGGCATCACAACATAACTCTACAACTCAAGTATTTATTCCTTAGGCTCCGAGGAGCGAGATATTACAAACATGGGTCTCATGACCCAACAATCACAGCATACAAATCAAGCACATGCAGAAGCTTAACATGTATGAGTACATACATCTAAAATGGAAAAAGGCTAAGAAGCCTGACTATCTACCAGATCCTGCCGAGGGCACAAGATCGTAGCTAAGGTATCAAGCTAACGTCGAAGTCCACGCGGAACTACTAGCGAGGCTGAAGTCTCTCTCTACAAAACATAAATTAAGCAAACATGAGTACAAAGGTACTCAGCAAGACTTACATCAGAACTAGCTACATATGCATCGGTATCAACAAGGGGGGGGGGTGGTGGAGTTTAACTGCAGCAAGCCAGCTTTGACTCAGTGGCTAACCTGAACTACGACTGCAAGCAACTCTTTTGAGGTGGCGCACACGAGTCCACATATTCACCATTCAATACACCACTATGGAACTGCTCCCGTCTCCCTACGAGAAGGCCATCCATAGCACTCACACTTATCTTGCGAGTTTTAGAGTATCCACTTTCACTTGTCTATGAACTATGCAAGGGGTCCAAGTTTCCATATCCGAGGAATCCGGCTATTCGAATAGATAGTGATAACGCTGCACGGGTGTACTTCTTCACACACGCTCCCACCACTTACCACCATATACACGTCATGTATCTCGGCAACCTTCAAGCGGAAGCCTGGCGAGGGTGTTGGCCATGGCCTACCTAAACACTTAAGTCTCTAGTCCAGGTTTATCACCTATCCAGGTTCCATCTGCAGGGAGTCCGGCCGAGGTTTCCACATACGGCCCCGAACGATGTGAACAGGGTTCCCGAGACACCAAACGGGCGCCCGGTACACCGTGCCACGGTGTATCTACCGCAACATCGCCCACCCCTAGGGTCAGCGCTACGCATGGCCGCCAACACATAACCTACAAACACCAGAAAATAGTTGCAACTCCTGGACAGAGTACTAGGGTGATTAAGAAGCCGAGAGGGTCAATTAAGGATCCCAATGAGTGGTAGTAGCTGTTCATGGATCACAGACACAGAACTCAGTTCCTGAGGACGGCTGCAATGAGACAACCCACCATGTACTCCTACATGGCCTCTCACCGCTACCTTTACCAAAAACGTATTCACACACCTAGCTCACACACGGTAGGACATGTTCACACACCTCCCATTCATTCCCGATGAATCAGACCTGATGCAACTCTATGCAATAGCAGCCATGACAAACAAGCATGAATGAGTAGGCACATCAGGGCTCAAACAACTCCTACTCATGCTAGTGGGTTTCATCTATTTACTGTGGCAATGACAGGTCATGCAGAGGATAAGGGGTTCAACTACCGCAACAAGTAACAGATGAATCATTGTTGTCCTAATGCAGTAAAAGAGAGCAAGAGCGAGAGAGTGGGGCTATATCGGAATGAACAAGGGGGTTTTGCTTGCCTGGCACTTCTGAAGATATCATTGGGTCTTCATCAGTGTCAACGATCACAGCGTCGGTACAACGTCTATCGAGAGGGGACAACCACCGGCAACAGAGAAGGAACACAATCAATGCAATGCACAACATGATGCATGACAACGACATGGCAATATGTTGTTGATTGAGCTAATGCAACTAGCAACACAATTAAATGAAGTTGGTTTGAACCCAAAGTTCAAATTCAAACTCCACATGTGGTTATTTAAATACCATTCATTTTATTTGTCCTAAACAGTGGCCTTAAGTTGTTCTAACATGCATGAAAATGGTACAGATGGATTCCTTGAATTTTTTTGATAATTTTTCATATATAATTTATTTCATTTGGAGTTACGGTTGAATTTCTATGATTTTTAGAAGTTTTGGGCATTTTCTGGAATTTCCTGTAAAAGAATAAATCCAGAAAATAAGTTACTGCGTCAGCATGATGTCGTGGTGACGTCAGCAGGTCAAAGGCGACGGTCCAGGTCAACCCTGACCTGTGGGTCCCGGCTGTCAGTGGTTAGTTAAGCTAACTAAATTTAGTTAGCATTAAACTAACGTTAACCGAGTTTAGTTAGCGGCTTGGGTCCCACAAGTCAGTGAGTCAGGGGAGTTCAAACCCCCTGGTTAGCGGGGTCAAACCCGGGTCAACTAGGTCAACACCTGCCGACGACTTGACGCCGGCGAGGCGAGACGCGGCGGAGAGCTGCGGGTTTCCTCCTTCGGCGACCAA
>NW_024113884.1:0-73830 GCF_003073215.2 Triticum urartu
GAGGTATATATTAGTTTTATGTTATTTATACATGTGATTGCACTTTGATATATACATTGATGTACTGTGTGTGCTAGCATACCGATCCAAGGATGACACGGATACACAAAGGCTTGACCGTTTGAGGTCGGGTCGCTACAGAGATGGTATCAGAGCACATATTGACTGTAGGACGTGACCCTAGAACTGGAAAACCCTTAGGAAAGGAATTCTCTAAAACTTTATTTAAAAAATATCATTTACCTCTCTTCTTTTCTGAGTGTTATCAAATCTTTCCTTTTATCTTGAATAGTTAGACAATACCCTTTTCCCTTTGACCACACGGAGGATCAACTGATGAGACCACTCCGAGAAGGACAAGATATCAAACTTCACCATACAATAGAAGAGTTGAAGCTACAATAGTCGAAGCCTCCGAAGAATTAAAGAATTTGAAGACACTGAAGAATTCCAAGATTTATATGACCTTTAGAAGACGAAACTCCGATTGTATACTCACGTTAGATGCGATGTTTGTGAGATGTCATTGTTTGATGTTTTTCCTGACAGCCACAAATAAAACTTATTTTCAAAAATATATTGTGTGTATTGTGTGTATCTCTCTATCCCTCTTATCTCATCCCAAAACCCTTGGACCCAATAAATGATGAATGAAGATGGACTTGTATTCTCTGAACCGATCACTCAGTTGGAGGCAGAGCTATGGATTCAAAACATGGAGAATCACTTCAGGAGCAATTTGGTTGCAAGGAAGTATGAGGTTCAACACGCTCTTCGGTACTTTACAAAAAGTGTTGCAACCTGGTGGAAATGCATCAGGCCATACAAGGATGTAACGGAGCAAAAACTTGGGAGGAATTCAAGATGACTCTACTGAGGTCTCGTCTTATTCAGAAGCCCTATGGCAATAAAATGAAGAAACCTTGTGCATGCAAGATTTGTGGTGAGATAGGACATACCCATGAAGAACACAAGGATGGAATCCCTCATTGTGAAGGAAATCACCAAGCTGAAGAATGTCCAACCATGAAGGGTACTTGTTTCTTGTGTGAAGGAACTACGCACTACCCTGCCCAGTGTCATATTTATGTCAAGGTACAAGAAATTACCAAGCAGCAGAAGGAAGCAGTGAAAGAAGCCCTCGGGGAAAGTTTAAGAAAACCAGTGATGAAAGAAGATGTTGACGACCCTGATGGACAAAGCCTAAAAATATTTTTACTACAATGCTTGCTATTCATGTGGAGAAGAAGGACATCTTTCACACTATTGCACGAAGGAAAGCCAAGAGTATCTGGGAAACTTCCCGACAGAAGAAGTGGAGTTTGATCGACAAGAGATAGAGGAATTGATCAGAACGAAGAAGTCGAGGAAGAGAAAGAGCATGTATCCCCAGAACAACCCAATTTCTGCAGAAAAGGACCTTAGTGAAATCACTTGTTACAGGTGCAAGGATTTAGGTCATTATGCTAGCAAATGCCCAGAAAGGAAGCCAAGAACCCAAGGAGCCAAGATAACCACCAGGAAGCCACTGGATTTGTCTGAAGTCATTGGTTTATGCTGCAAAGGAGTAGGACATTTTTCCAGAGAATGTTCAGACCTGAGGAAAGCTTGAGCAGAGTAGTTGAGATCTTGATATTGGAATAAAGCATGTAATAAATATGGGATGCACTCTTATTTTCGTTGGGGATGATGAGTTGAGTTGTGAAATGGAAATTGTAATAGCTCATGAAGCAATAAAAGTTGAGGTGTTCGGAATTTTGTATGAAATGTTAAGAGTTGTTTATTGATTGTGAATGCCTCTATCACTATGTCACCCAGACTTAAACCTTGAACCCATGGACAAGCTGACCCCAAACCTTTCCCAGAAAAATAACCACATTTCACCAAAGGAAATACATACAGTATCCTGAGTACCCCTTCTATCTTATGCCTGCAGATGACAACCCTTTACGAGTCTTTTCTCAAGGGCCTGGAAATGATCATGACCCTGACTAGTGATCGGGATTACCCATAAATCCTGAAGGACATGATGAAGCATATTCATCTTGAAGGAGATTTAGTCTACAAGTGTTATCCTTTCATGGAGAATGGAGTTGAACTTTGGTACGTGGAGGTACACCTCCACCGTGTGAAGGGAGTTTGCCCAAAGACTATGGGGCAATACTTTTTCATTTCTTGAGTACCACGAGCAATATTCTTTGACTCTGTTCGTGAAGCTTCTATGGAAGCCATACGTCAGATTGGAGAAAAACTTGAAGCAAGACTCCCTCACACTCAGGAATACCCGAGAGAGGTGCACGCATAGATGATGGAGATGAAGCTCATGGTCACCACGATGAAGCAAAACATCAATGATTTCAAGGATCACATCGCACAATTCAAGTGAAACTGAAAACATCTTCAAGTAGGGCAAATGAATAAAGATGGAAGTAATGCTTGACCATACCAAACTATGTGGATGGTAGCTTTTGCAATAGGGTACTTTTGAAATTTGAGTTTTGAGTAGTGGTTAAGGATATAATAAAGGATTTGATATGAAGAGAATATGAATTATGGATGAACTAGTGCATTTTTGGCGATACTTGTCTGTGTGAACACTTGACCAATGGAAAAGGAAATGTATTCCATAGGGTGGAGTTTCGACAAATGAGTTGGAGTTTGGTTTTAGTTATGATGGTTACGCCAAGAGTATGAGGGAATGAATTACTATTGGATTTAAAGGAGATGTAATGTTAGAATATGGAAAAATACTAACTCCAAGGATGAGTTAAAGATATACAAGTGGTTAAGTGGGCCATAACCCACAGGACCCAGGATTTGGTAAGGAAACAAGCACAATCTCTTTGAAGAAAAGAATTCTAAAGCTGTGATTTCATCAGCAGACGTTCCATAGGAGTTACGTAAACCCAAGAGTTGTGAAGAAGCGATAGAGATTTTGTTTGGCTTGCAGAACAAATGGATTTATCCGAACCCAGTTCATGGAGAAGAGAAGTTCTGCAATGCATGTGAGGATGCCCTAGTGTTAGAATACATGATTCACTATCTGCGTATGTGGTAATGATTCAAGTAAGGGATGGATTGGCCCCCATACCGGAGACTTCTATCATGAGCTATCATATGTTGATAGAAAATCAGAGAGCCTTAAAACCTTAGAAGAGTGCCGACTCGATAAGCCAAAAGTCTTAGAATGGCAAGACGATGGAAACCCTGTACAGGCACCTATTGCCAGTCGTAGGTTATGTGGTGAGGTTCAACCAAGACCCATTTTCTGCAGGAGAACCAGTAAATGTAGACCACCATGAGATTTCCGATAGTTGTTTAGCATTGGCGATAGCGTGACAGCTAAGAAGACCCAGACTCGGAAGGATCTTATTTGATGCAAGGACTCTAGATTTTGAGGAAAAGGCCATGCCCTTACCTGAAGAGCCTTAAAGAAAGAGTTACTCTGGAGAATAAGAGAAGACCGACGTCGTCAACCCAAAGGGCGGAGTACATGAGTTTTGTTGGAACCATAACCATGCTTCTAAGGGTGGTAGCACCACATACCTTGTGTTGATGAATGGATTCTCAAGGAGACCCCCCCAAACCTAACCTTCTTTCTAGCCTCTCCGAATCTCGAGGATGAGATTCATTTTAAGGGTGGCAGTTTGTAACATCCCAAAATTCTAAATTTTGGAATGTTATACTAAATAAATTATTATGACTGTATGTTGGATTGTTGTGTGATTAATGGTGTGAAATTGAGTGGAAAATGTTTTTTTGAAAGTTGAGTGAGAGGGAATAAAAGGACTTTCGCAAAACATTCATCTTGCATTTTTCTTGATCTCCATGAATTCAAAGTCATCTAATCACAAGACCCTAGAGTGAAGATAATATGACTTCTTCCATTTGAAGAAAATAAAAAAGGGGTTTGAAAATGATTTGAATTCCATTTGAAATATTTCGAACTTAGAAACTTTAAGCAACTCAATGAGTTCATGAGGGAAGATAAAATGACTTCTTCAAATTTGAAGAAACAGAGTTGTAAGTTTCAAAGAAATAATTTCAAAGTCACTTTGAAGTTATTTGAATTTCCAAATTTCAAATCCTCTTGGGAGTTATTTAGTTTTAATTCAAATTATTTTTCTCCTAAAAATAAATAAATGGAAATAAGGGTAAAATGATTCCCTTTAATGGAAAATTAGGAGAAAATAAATTTGAAATCATTTTGCTATTTTTAAAACTGTTTTTATTGATTTTAAATGCAATAGTAGCACTGTTTGACTTTTATGAATTTTGATGAAATTTATTTGAACTCGAAAATAGTTCACTTTATTCTTGTTATTTTTCTGAACATTTTGGTATATAATATGCCTATGTAATATTTTTGTTTTTTCCTCTGTTGCAGTTTATTTTTCTTGTTTAAAAAAAGAACACTGCCTGGACCAAAACACTGTTCGGCCCAGGAGCGCACGAACCGGCCCAGGCGCGCTTTTGGCCCGTGGCCTACCCTAGCGCATGGAGCGCTTCGAGCCGGGCGACCGCCCGCGCCTTCCCCTCACGCGCCCCTTCCGCGCTCGCCGACAGGTGGGACCCGCCCCACCTCGTCGTCTCTAACCTCCCGCACGACACAGGATAAACATCGCACGCGCCGCCCGCAACCACCGGCCGCCTTCCCCTCGGGATAGGCCTTATCCGCTGCTTCCAAGCACCCCTAGCCGCTCCTATAAAACCCCGGGACTCCCCTCTCTCCATTCAACTCTCTCGCGTCATCCCTCATCGCCTTTAGTCGCCGCCTCGCCCATTCGGATCTCGCCGGAGCCGAGCCGCTCCGCCGTTGTTTCCTCCACCGGTGGTACACCCGAGCCCTCTTTGTCTTCATCAATCTTGTTGCCTCAAACCACCGCGTCATTTTGACATCATTTTTGCTCCTAGGTCTTGCTGGAGCGACGCAGCCACCGACCGAGAGCCTCGCCGGAGCACGAAGCTGTTGCCCTCTACCTCGCTCGTCTAGGCCACCCCACCACCAGCCGACTACACACCGGACAGCCAGCGCCGCGCCACACCTCCCCGACCCGTTCGCTGCCGCCGAGGACCGCCAGAGTCACCGCCCCGTCCACCGCCCAACGCCACTGACGCCGCCGTCATTGCTCGGTGAGCCACCGCCCAGCCCCTCATGCATTTTCTTTTCTTACAAAAACCACGCGGTTAACCGCGGTTTAGATTAAACCGATCCTTTTAGATAAACCGATCTTTGTTTATTTTGTTTTATTTAGCCGTGGTTGTTATTTTTCCTATTTAGCGGCTGTTCGCTCTATAAGCATCACAGCGAACAACTTGCAGCCTATAGAAATCTGCCACATGCCCAGGACTTGTTCGTGATAACTTTCTTCACCGTTCAGTCCTTGGAATTAGCAGATTAGCCCCTAAACTTAGAATAGCCACAACTTTTTAACCATAGATCCAAACGCGATCAAACCAGCGGCAAATTCTTCGTCATGCTTAGATCTATCCAGTAGCATTATGTTTGTAAACTTTTTGCAAATTCAAATATGAACTTTATTCAGATTTGAATTCGAACTTCAAATGGCCATATCTCCTAAACCGTAGCTCCGATTGATGTGATTCTTTTTGCACCGTGTCACCGTAGCCAAACCCTACCACCTGGACCATTGTCACTATAATTTTCACACGATTAGTATCTGTCCATGATTGTTTTATTACTATGCCAAGTATGCACGATAGATCACATCATGGTTTTGCTCCATATGTCACTTATTGTTAGCACCTGGAATTATTTGCATGCAAGTTATGTGTGTTGGATTTCCATTTGGTTTTCCGAGTCTTTTGTGTTGCATGTTATTGCTCTCTGCAATGATTGCTTATGTATGTTATTTTACTTTGACGATAGACTGTCCGGAGTGCGAAGCTGAGTACTATCGATCTCTAGAATTCAACTACCAGTATCAAGGCAAGTTCACATTTGACCATTCTTCCAATTACCTATGTTTTATATTATGCACTTAGTGCCTTTGTGGTAGGATTGCATGGTAGGATTTATTGTTGCCAATTGGCTATGTCGTTACCTAGTAGTTCATTGAGGTAGGTCTGATCTATACATCCTTGTCACCATCGTGTAAGTTTATTTTTTCCTCGCTAAATGTAGACGCGCTTTGGGAAGCGAACATGGTGAGACATGAGTGACAAAGTAGTAATCAGGACCAAGACTTGTAAATGAACTACCTGGGCAGTATTTGGTTTGAATGGTGGCGAAGTACAGTGGGAGCATGCATGGTTAATCCATGGTGGTGCACCACTAGTGGTCGGCCGCCCAGGCTCAAAGATATTAATCGTATTCTCATGTCTAGAAGCTTAAGTGTGCAGGCACAAGCCAATATGGGCTCTGGCTTAGTTGAGTAGTTAGTGTGACCCCTTCCGGGATGGGCTAGCAGATGTAGAATGATGTAGGTGTACCGGCCTATCCGTGAGTTAAGGGGGAACATTTTCGAAAGACTATGTCTCAGTCATCCTGTTCTCAAACGCCAGACAGCATGAGGACTTCAAGGCAGGCGATCGAGTATTGTGGGGAAAAGTGCGCAAACCTCTGCAGACTGTTAAAACCTAATCGATTAGCCATGTCCCCGGTTACGGACAACTTGAGCATCTAATAGTGGAAATGCTGGGAGATCTCATCACTCTTAATTAGATAGTTGGGTTGTAAATGAAACTTTGGGAATGGATTGAGTTGGGTTTACCAACTCATCCTATGCTATACAATAGTGGTAGAATAATATCATTTATTTTAGGGTAAAACTAGCTTTATGAAAAAACTAAACTTAGATCTTTCCACCAGCCAAATTGCATGTACAAATAGGTTCATTATTCTTATGATGTGACTTGCCAGTACATTCAATGTACTGACCTACAGGGCTGCAACGTCTTATGTTGCGGGAATTTCTACGACGAGTAAGAGTTACGCTGTAGGGTTACGGTCTACACTCAACTTGCCATTGGCGTTGATGGGACTCCACACACTTGTGTTTTTTTCCGCTGAGACTTATGAGGTATACATCAGTTTTATGTTATTTATACATGTGATTGCACTTTGATATATACATTGATGTACTGTGTGTGCTAGCATACCGATCCAAGGACGGCCCGGATACACAAAGGATTGACCGTTTGAGGTCGGGTCGCTACAATAACTATGTGCTTTTCTATCAATTGCTCGGGAGTAATTTGTTCGCCCACCGTAATATATGCTATCTTGAGAGAAGCCACTAGTGAAACCTATTGTAACACCCATAATGCGGCTATATCTCCAACGTGTCGGGGCATGACTTAGAGGCATAGCCGCATGGTGGTTTTGTCGCAAGAGGGGTAATCTTCACACAATCCCATGTACTGAATAAGAAAGGTATAAAGAGTTGGCTTACACTCGCCACTTCACAAAGTACATAAATAATTCATATATCATTCAAATACACTCAAAGACCGACTACGGTCAAATCCAACAGAAAAGGAAGATAAACCCTAGATGCTAGATCCCCGATCGTCCGAACAGGGCTCCACTACCGATCATCAGGAAACGAAACGTAGTAACGACCCAGATCCTCGTCGAACTCCCACTTGAGTTCGGTAGGATCACCTGCACTGGCATCATCGGCACCTGCAACTCTTTGGAAGTATCCGTGAGTCACGAGGACTCAGCAATCTCGCACCCACGAGATCAAGACTATTTAAGCTTATGGGTAGGAGAAGGTAGTGAGATGGAGCTGCAACAAGCACTAAGCATATATGGTGGCTAACATACGCAAATAAGAGCGAGAAGAGAAGCAACGCAACGCTCGAGAAGCTAGAACTGATTAAGAAGTGATCCTGAAACTACTTACGTTCAAGGATAACACAAGGCCGTGTTCACTTCCCGGACTCTGCCGAAAAGAGACCATCACGGCTACACATGCGGTTGATTCATTTTAATTAAGTCAAGTGTCAAGTTATCTACAATCGGATATTAACAAATTCCCATCTACCACATAACCGCGGGCCCGGCTCTCGAAAGTTTATGCCCTGCAGGGGTGTCCCAACTTAGCCCATCACAATCTCTCACGGTCAACAAAGGATATTCCTTCTCCTGGAAAGACCCGATCAGTCTCGGAATCCTGGTTACAGGACATTTCAACAATGGTAAAACAAGACCAGCAAGACCACCCTACCGTGCCGACAAATCCCGATAGGAGCTGCACATATCTCATTCTCAAGGCACACCGGGTTGTCCAAACTTCCGATAGGCCAGCCAAGAGTTGCCCCTGGTGGCCACCGGCGGTTGATAGGTTGGACCAACACTAAGAGGAGCACTGGCCCGACGGTTTAAAACAAAGATGACCCTCAAGTCTGCGGAACCCAAGGGAAAAAGGCTTAGGTGGCAAATGGTAAAACCAAGGTTGGGCCTTGCTGGAGGAGTTTTATTCAAGGCGAATTGTCAAGGGGGTCCCATAATCCCAACCGCGTAAGGAACGCAAAATCAAGGAACATAACACCAGTATAACGGAAACTAGGGCGGCAAGAGTGGAACAAAACACCAGGAAAAAGGCCGAGCCTTTCACCCTTTACCAAGTATATAGATGCATTAATTAAATAAGAGATAATATGATATCCCAACATATCCATGTTTCGACATCGAACAAACTTCAACTTCACCTGCAACTAGCAACGCTATAAGAGGGGCTGAGCGAAAGCGGTAACATAGCCAAAACAATGGTTTGCTAGGAAGGTGGGTTAGATACTTGACATGACAATATGGGAGGCATGATAAACAAGTGGTAGGTAGCGCGGCATAGCACTAGAACGAACAAGTAGCAAAGCAAAGATAGAAGTGATATCGAGGGTATGGTCATCTTGCCTGCCATGTTCTCAGCATTGTCGAAAGCTTGATCCTCATTAGCGTACTCGACAGGTTCCTCGTCCACGTACTCATCTCCTGGATCTACCCAAAGAAAGAACACAAGCAATGGAACAACTGTCAATCATGGTGCAATGCACAAGCAACATGATGCAATACATGGCATGATATGCAAGATATGATATGCAATGCATATGTGTGCTCCAGAAGGGAAAGAATGATCAATGCATCAACTTGGAAAACCAAGTATGCTGCTGGAAAGATGAGATGGTTTCGGTTGAAATCGATATAAAGATCACTGGAAACGGATGCATGGTTTGCAAATGACAAGCAACACAAGAATGACGCAAATCTGCGATTAACAACATGATAGCACTTAGAATGCAACAAGAAACTAAGCTA
Organism: Triticum urartu; assembly: GCF_003073215.2. Classification (NCBI taxonomy): domain Eukaryota; kingdom Viridiplantae; phylum Streptophyta; class Magnoliopsida; order Poales; family Poaceae; genus Triticum; species Triticum urartu. The sequence goes on from NW_024113884.1 coordinate 9,284, forward strand.
CTGCACTCCAACATAATAACAAAGCATATGGTAGTGATGTACAAGAGATGCTTGACAAAACATGAACACTGAGCTACGGATAATTCACAATAGAACAGGATCAAACAAGCATGGCAAAAGCGGAAAAGATATCAGCTTCGCAGACTTGGTGAAAATACTAACATGTCAAAAACAACATCAGGAAGCACTTTTTGGAGCTAGCATACAACATTCTACAGGAACATATCATGTCAAACAAAGGCATCGCATGATTCTGCTAAATGCATAGAACAAAAGACCCTTAATGAACATGAGCCAAAATGGCACAGAAGATACGATGACACCCATGTAAACATAGCAATTTTCATAAACATATTTAGACTTAGAAGGAAAACAGAGCATGGCATAAACAGATTCATGGTAGCAACTTTGCAAGCTTATGCCACTCATCACAAAGCATTAAATGACAACATAAGCATACCAATAGCAAGATGACATGTTCATGAAGCTAACCATAGAAAGAGAAAGTTCAAAGGGTACATGCATCACTAGCAACAACCATGGCAATATTGATTAACATGTAAACAATCTGTCAGGAATAATATATAGCAAAAGTATAGCAAGAAAAAGACATGCTAGAGCACTACAAAATTGCAACCAGACGCATGAATGGGTAGAGCATAACCATATGTCCAAATCATCCTTACTGAACTATCCCAAAATAAGCATGGATCTCCTGGTAGAATCAAGTTTACACGGCATCAAAATACCAGCAGCAAAATCCTAAGTCCCTGAAAACAACACCATCATGGAGCCTAGTTCGGATGCTTGTGCTAGTCACCACATAGCTCACAAAAAATACAAGACTTTCACCTCCGTAAAGATGTCATGATGGAGCTCAAAACATACATAGACCTCATGCTCATAGGATGCACAGATCAAATGCAACAAAAATGACAAATCATCAAGTTCGGTTAAGAACTAGCAGTTAACATTTTATAGCACTTTTGCAATGATGATAATGGCATCAATATGGACCGTAACATGCATAGAAATGCTGCTAAAATAAATAGCTCAACGAGACAAACATTTTGACATATCATATGCATGATTCAGATCACTGAGCACGGAGATGTGACATGATGAGGAGGGCATCAAAATATTAGGGTTTTGGGACTTAGTAGAAATTGGACCTCGGGAAAAGGTGGACGGAGCGGAGAGGGATGAGGAGATGCGGGACGCAGGGTGCTGTTTGGATAAGATCCGGGTGGATCTCGTCCCGATCCACTGGATCTCACCAGAGCGGTGACGTCTATGGCGGAGGGCGGCGCTGGTGAGGAGGATCGGCAGCAGGGTGGCGCACGGAGTCGCAGGTGGCGCCGGCGGGTTGAGGGAGGCGGTGGACGGGCGGCGCCGGCGAGTTGCTGAGGCGCGCGGGTGGCGAGTGGTGGCGGTGGTCAGCCACGAGAAGCGTGGCGGCGGCAGAGCTCTGCGGCGGCGCGGCGACGCGCGGGAGGAGGAGTGGGGCGGCGCGGGCGAGCGCGCGGGCCGCGGAGGGCCGGATCCGGGCTCTCTGGGCCGCTACGGTGGCGGGCGGCCGGGTGGCCACGTGGCGTCCTGCGAGTGGAGGGGAGCGGCGGTGCGGATGTGTCCGGCGTGGTCCCTCGTACCTGCATGAAACAAATAACTCCTCGCAACCAACGTGATAAGGGGTTGTCAATCCCTTCACGGTCACTTACGAGAGTGAGATCTGATAGATATTATAAGATAATATTTTTGGTATTTTTGTGGTAAAGATGCAAAGTAAAATAAAAGCAAAGGAAGTAACTAAGTATTGGAAGATTAATATGATGAAGATAGACCCGGGGGCCATAGGTTTCACTAGTAGCTTCTCTCAAGAGCATACGTATTTTATGGTGGGTGAACGAATTACTGTTGAGCAATTGACAGAATTGAGCATAGTTATGAGAATATCTAGGTATGATCATGTATATAGGCATCACGTCCGAGACAAGTAGACCGACTCCTGCCTGCATCTACTACTATTACTCCACTCATCGACCACTATCTAGCATGCATCTAGAGTATTAAGTTCATGAAAACAGAGTAACGCCTTAAGCAAGATGACATGATGTAGAGGGATAAATTCATGCAATATGATAAAACCCCATCTTGTTATCCTCGATGGCAACAATACAATACATGCCTTGCTGCCCCTACTGTCACTGGGAAAGGACACCACAAGATTGAACCCACAGCTAAGCACTTCTCCCATTGTAAGAAAGATCAATCTAGTAGGCCAAACCAAACTGACAATTCGAAGGGACTTGCAAAGATAACCAATCATACATAAAAGAATTCAGAGAAGATTCAAATATTGTTCATAGATAGTCTTGATCATAAACCCACAATTCATCGTTCTCAACAAACACACCACAAAAAGAAGATTACATCGAATAGATCTCCACAAGAGAGGGGGAGAACATTGTATTGAGATCCAAAAAGAGAGAAGAAGCCATCTAGCTAATAACTATGGACCCGAAGGTCTGAGGTAAATGATAACCCACAAATATTGAGGGTCGCAAAAGTTTTCGGTAAGTAAGAGTGTCGAACCCAATGAGGAGCTAAAGGTAGAACAAATATTCCCTCAAGTTTTATCAACCACCGATACAACTCTACGCACACTTGATGTTCGCTTTACCTAGAACAAGTATGAAACTAGAAGTACTTTGTAATTGTTGTTGGATAGGTTTGCAAGAATATAAAGAGCACGTAAATAAAAGGTAGGGGCCGTTTAGATAAAGAAACAATAAAGTAAATATAGCGAGTGTGGAAAAGTGGTGGTAGGAGTTGTGAAATTGCCCCTTAAGCAATTGACTACTTTGCCAGACCGATAGAAAGTATTATGTGGGAGAGGCCACTGCTAGCATGTCATCCCTGACATGGAATTCTATGCACTTATGATTGGAACTATTAGCAAGCATCCGCAACTACTAACATTCATTTAGGTAAAACCCAACCATAGCATTAAGATATATTGGTCCCCCTTCAATGCCGTATGCATCAATTTCTATGCTAGGTTGAAGCTTCTGTCACTCTTGCCCTCCAATACATTGCCCTAGGGTGTGATCCACGCGCGCAATCATATGATGGGCACCAAAGGACAGCAACATAACCACAAGTAAATTAAATCAATCATAGAAATTCATCAACCACCGATAGGACAACGAAAATCTACTCAGACATCATAGGATGGCAACACATCATTGGATAATAATATGAAGCATAAAGCACCATGTTCAAGTAGAGGGTACAACGGGTTGCGGGAGAGTGGACCATTGTAGATAGAGGGGGGGGGGAAGGTGATGCAGATGTTGGTGAAGATGGCGGAGGTGTTGGTGTAGATCGATGTGATGATGATGGCCCCCGGTGGCGTTCCGGCGCCATCGGAAGCGAGGGGGAGAGAGCCCCCTCCTTCTTCTTCTTCCTTGACCTTCTCCCTAGATGGGAGAAGGGTTTCCCCTCTGGTCCATGGCCTCCATGGCACGGGAGGGGCGAGAGCCCATCCGAGATTGAATCTGTCTCTCTGTCTCTCTCTGTTTCTGCGTTCTCAGATTCTTCCCTTTCACCATTTCTTATATTCCCGGAGATCCGTAACTCCGATTGGGCTGAAATTTTGACACGATCTCTATCCGGATATTAGCTTTCTTGCGGTGAAAGAAGGGAATCAACCGCCTTACGGGTGGACCACGAGGGTCGGGGGCGCGCCTAGTGGGGCAGGCGCGCCCCCTGCCTCGTGGCCACCTCGGGCACCGTCTCGCGTGGATTATTCTTCCCAAAATCATATATATTCCTAAAAAAATCTCCGCCAGTTTTTATCCCGTTTGATATGGATATTCTGCGAAACAAAAAGCATGCAACAAATAGGAACTCGCACTGGGCACTGGATCAATATGTTAGTCCCAAAAATAGTATAAGAAGTTGCCAAAAGTATATGAAAGTTGAATAATATTGGCATGGAACAATCAAAAATTATAGATACGACGGAGACGTATCAGCATCCCCAAGCTTAATTCCTGCTCATCCTCGAGTAGGTAAATGATAAAAAAGATATTTTTTGATGTGGAATGCTACCTAGCATCATCTTGATCATATGTCTAATCATGGCATGAATATTAAGACACGAGTGATTCAAAGACTTAGTCTATCATTTGACATAAAAACAACAATACTTCAATCCTTCTAATAAAGCAATCATGTCCTTTCAAAATAACATGGCCAAAGAAAGTTATCCCTACAAAATCATATAGTCTGGCTATGCTCCATCTTCACCACACAAAATACTCACATCATGCACAACCCCGATGACAAGCCGAGCAATTGGTACGCGCTTCAGCATTTTCAACCTTCACGCAATACATGAGCGTGAGCCATGGACATAGCACTATATGTGGAATAGAATGGTGGTTGTGGAGAAGACAAAAAGGAGAAGATAGTCTCACATCAACTAGGCGTATCAATGGGCTATGGAGATGCCCATCAATAGATATCAATGTGAGTGAGTAGGGATTGCCATGCAACGGATGCACTAGAGCTATAAGTATATGAAAGCTCAAATTGAAACTAAGTGGGTGTGCATCCAACTTGCTTGCTCATGAAGACCTAGGGCATTTGAGGAAGCCCATCATTGGAATATACAAGCCATGTTCTATAATGAAAATTCCCACTAGTATATGAAAGTGATAACTCAAGAGACTCTCTATATGAGGAACATGGTGCTACTTTGAAGCACAAGTGTGGTAAAAGGATAGTAACATTGCCCCTTCTCTCCTTTTCTCTCATTTTTTGTTTTTTGTTTGTTTTTGTTTGTTTTTCTTTTTTTGTAGGCTTCTTTGGCCTCTCTCTTTTTTGTGGGGCTTCTTTGGCCACTTTTATTTTGATAACCTCACATGGGACAATGTTCTAATAATGATGATCATCACACTTTTATTTACTTACAACTCAATATTACAAATCGATATCTAGAACAAAGATATGACTATATATGAATGCCTCTGGCAGTGTATCGGGATGTGCAATGATCTAGCGTAGCAATGACATTAAAAAATGGACAAGCCATGAAAACATCATGCTAGCTATCTTACGATCATGCAAAGCAATATGACAATGAATGCTCAAGTCATGTATATGATGATGAAAGTTGCATGGCAATATACTCGGAATGGCTATGGAAATGCCATAATAGGTAGGTATGGTGGCTGTTTTGAGGAAGGTATATGGTGGTTTTATGGTACTGGCAAAAGTTGCGTGATACTACAGAGGCTAGCAATGGTGGAAGGGTGAGAGTGCGTATAATCCATGGACTCAACATTAGTCATGAAGAACTCACATACTTATTGCAAAAGTTTATTAGCCCTCGAAGCAAAGTACTACTACGCATGCCCCTAGGGGGATAGATTGGTAGGAGAAGACCATCGCTCATCCCCGACCGCCACTCATAAGGAAGACAATCAATAAATACCTCATGCTCCAACTTCGTTACATAACGGTTCACCATACGTGCATGCTACGGGAATCACAAACCTCAACAAAAGTATTTCTACTAATCCACAACTACCTGCTAGCATGACTCTAATATCACCATCTTTATATCGCAAAACTATTGCAAAGAATCAAACATATCATATTCAGTGATCTACAAGTTTTATGTAGGATTTTATGACTAACCATGTGAATGACCAGTTCCTCTCATCTCTCAAAATAGATATAAGTGAAGCAAGATAGTTTAATTCTTTCTACAAAAGATATGCCCACGCTCTAACAAATATAAGTGAAGCAAAAGAGCATTCTATAAATGGCGGTTGTCTATGTAAAGAGAAACAGGCAATCCAAACTTCAAATGATATAAGTGAAGCACATGAAGCATTCTATAAAGCCATACTCAAAAGATATAAGTGAAGCGCAAAGAGCATTCTATAAATAAACCAAGGACTATCTCATACCAGCATGGTGCATAAAAGAAAATTGAAAACTAAATGCAAAAGACGCTCCAAGATTGCACATATCGCATGAAACGAAACGAATCCGAAAACATACCGATACTTGTTGAAGAAAGAGGGGATGCCTTCCGGGGCATCCCCAAGATTAGACGCTTGAGTCTCCTTGAATATTTAATTGGGGTGCCTCGGGCATCCCCAAGCTTGAGCTCTTGCCTCTCTTCCTTCTTCTCACATCGAGACCTTCTCGATCATCGAACACTTCATCCACACAAAACTTCAACAGAAAACTCGGTAAGATCCGTTAGTATAATAAAGCAAATCACTAGTCTAAGTACAATTTCAAACCAATTCATATTTTGTTTTTGCATTGTGTCTACTGTAGTATAAATTTTTCATGGCTTAATCCACTAATATAAATTGATAATTTCATCAAAACAAGCAAACTATTCATCAAAAACAGAATCTGTCTAAAACAGAACAGTCTATAATAATATGAACATTCACCATACTTATGATACTTGAAAAATTCTATAAAAATTAGGAAAAATAAAAAATTTGTATAGGAAGACAGTGAAAAAAGAATCAGAATCAGTTGACGTTCCAGAAAAAAATGTAAAATCACGCACTACAGCCAAAGTTTCTGTCCTGCACCGTACAAACCATCAAGCAAATGTAAACATCCTAAAGGCAAACCTTGGCACATTATTTTTATAATACAATGGAATTGTACAAGGGGATAATTATTATTATTGAAAATTTTATGTAATCAAGATTCACAAAGTTTCCGTGAGCATGAACAAAGTTCAAGTCTAGCTCCCATTTCAACAATGCTTGTCTTTCTCACTTTCGCTTTCCTTTTTGAAAAAGTTTTGGGTTCCCCTCTTTATTTTTGTTGTTTTTAAACTATATAAAAGCACTCAACAGAAATAAATGACTCTCTAAAACTTCCGGATTGTCTCCCAGGCAGCGCTTTCTTTAAAGCCATTAAGCTAGGCATATAGTGCTCTAGTAATGGATCCACCCGGATCCCGAGGTATATCAAAGCCAATTTTAATTAACAATGATTTGGCATTTAGTAGGGAGCACAAAGCAACATATATCAAGTAATGACGAAGTCTAACTCTCTTCCTATCCATTGGCATGTCATAAAAGAACAATTCATGCACACATAGTAAAGGCCAATGCATAGTATAAACAGTTTCTTGCAATTTTATCATATTGGAAACATAGAGAGGTGGAGATATAGTTCCTCTCTCATAATAATTGCAAGTAGGAGCAGCAAGCACATGCATATTATATTCATCAAAATCATCATGTATAACGGTAAAAGGCAACCCATCAACATATTCCTTAATAAGAGCAAACTTCTCCGATATAGTGTAGTTTGGAGAATTCAAAAATATAATAGGACTATCATGTGTGGGTGCAATAGCAACAATTTCATGTTTGACATAAGGAACTATAGCAAGTTCATCTCCATAAGCATAATTCATATTGGCATCTTGGCCACAAGCATAGCAAGCATCATCAAAAAGGGATATTTCAAGAGAATCAACGGGATCATAACAATCATCATAGCAATCATCCTTCGGTAAGCACGAAGGGAAATTAAACAATGTATGAGTTGAAGAGTTACTCTCATTAGAAGGTGGGCACGGGTAGCTAATCCACTCTTCCTCCTTTTGTTCTTCGCTCTCCTCATCATCTTTTTCATCCAATGAGCTCACAATTTCATCAATTTCTTCTTCCATAGACTCCTGCAAAATATTAGTCTCTTATTGGACAGCGGAGTAGTCCTTAATATATGGTTCAACATAGGCATTAGAAGCATAATTATCATAGCAATATTTAAGTATGGCAAAATTTTCAGATTTGTAAAGAGTAGCATCATACTTTTCAATCAAAGAAGCAATTTCATAAGCACCCTTAAAAGCAACAAATTCTTCAATTTGTTGAACATCATAGTAACTATAAACACCCTTAGCATAAGAGGATACGATTTTATCACTAAACAAACATTGGTAGCGAATGTGTTTCTTAGGGTCTTCAGAACAACAAGTATAATCATATATTTCACATAAATTCCAAGCATAGCATTGCAAACGATGAATTTGATCCAGTAAAGTTTTCCCTTTTTCAGATATTCGGTGTTGCACATAATAAGGATGCTCATCTAAAGATTTGCCCTCAATTAAGCTAGTTGGGGTTTCAGCACGAGCACATAGGGATCGAAGATGATCCAAGTAATGAGTTTCAGCAGTGTGATAGATTTTGAGTGGTTCTTCAACCATTGGTTTAGTAGGCACAACTAATTTTTTGGTATTTTGTGTTTCCTACCCATAACTAAAGATAGAAAACAACTAAGAATAGAAAATAAAAATTACTTAGTGATAAAGCAAACAAGCACACATGAGAATATTCACCCCATGCTATTGCTCCCCGGCAACGGCGCCAGAAAAAGGTCTTGATAACCCACAAGTATAGGGGATCGCAACAGTTTTTGATAAGTAAGAGTGTCGAACCCAACGAGGAGCTAAAGGTCGAAGAAATATTCCCTCAAGTTCTATCGACCACCGATACAACTCTACGCATGCTTGACGTTTGCTTTACCTAGAACACGTATGAAACTAGAAGTACATTGTAGGTGTTGTTGGATAGGTTTGCAAGAATATAAAGAGCACATAAATAAAAGGTAGGGGCTGTTTAGATAAAGAAACAATAAAGTGAATATAGCGAGTGTAGAAAAGTGGTGGTAGGAGTTGAAAAATTGCCCCTTAAGCAACTGACTACTTTACTAGACCGATAGCAAGTATTATGTGGGAGAGGCCACTGCTAGCATGTCATCCCTGACTTGGAATTCTATGAACTTATGATTGGAACTATTAGCAAGCATCCGCAACTACTAACGTTCATTTAGGTAAAACCCAACCATAGCATTAAGATATATCGGTCCCCCTTCAATCCCGTATGCATCAATTTCTATGCTAGGTTGAAGCTTCTGTCACTCTTGCCCTCCAATACATAGTCCTACCAACATACAACTAACCCTAGGGTGTGACCCACGCGCGCAATCATATGATGGGCACCAAAGGACAGCAAAATAACCACAAGCAAATTAAATCAATCATAGCAATTCATCAACCACCGATAGGACAACGTAAATCTACTCAGGCATCATAGGATGGCAACACATCATTGGATAATAATATGAATAATAAAGCATCATGTTCAAGTAGAGGCTACAACGGGTTGCGGGAGAGTGGACCGCTATAGATAGAGGGGGGGGGGAAGGTAATGGAGATTTTGGTGAGGATGGCGGAGGTGTTGGTGTAGATCGCGGGGATGATGATGGCCCCCGGTGGTGTTCCTGCGCCACCGGAAGCGAGGGGGAGAGAGGCCCCCTCCTTCTTCTTCTTCTTCTTCCTTGACCTTATCCCTAGATGGGAGAAGGGTTTGCCCTCTGGTCCATGGCCCCCATGTCAAGGGAGGGGCCAGAGCCCCTCCGAGATTGGATCTGTCTATCTGTCTCTCTCTGTTTCTGCGTTCTCAGATTCTTCCCTTTCACCGTTTCTTATATTCCCGGAGATCCGTAACTCCGATTGGGCTGAAATTTTGACACGATCTCTATCTGGATATTACCTTTCTTGCAGCGAAAGAAGGGCATCAACCGCCTTATGGGTGGCCCAAGAGGGTCAGGGGTGCACCCAGGGGGGCTGGCGCGCCCCCCTGCCTCGTGGCCACCTCGGGCACCGTCTCGCGTGGATTTTTCTTCCCAAAAATCATATATATTCCAAACAAAATCTCCATCAGTTTTTATCCCGTTTGGACTCTGTTTGATATGGATATTCTGCTAAACAAAAAACATGCAACAAACAGGAACTGGCACTAGGCACTGGATCAATATGTTAGTCCCAAAAATAGTATAAAAAGTTGCCAAAAGTATATGAAAGTTGAATAATATTGGCATGGAACAATCAAAAAGTATAGATACGATGGAGACGTATCAGTAAACTACCCACACTTCATCGGAGGGGCTATGGTGTTGATGTAGAAGCCCTCCGTGATGGATGCTCCCTCCGGCGGATCTCCGGAACAGGCCCCAAGATGGGATCTTGTGGATACAGAAAGTTACGGCGGTGGAATTAGGGTTTTGGCTCCGTATCTGATCGTTTGCGGGTATGTAGGTATATATAGGAGGAAGGAGTATGTCGGTGAAGCAACAGGGGCCCACGAGGGTGGAGGGTGCGCCTAGGGGGGGTAGGTGCACCCCCTACCTCGTGGCCTCCTCCTTTATTTCTTGATGTTGAGTCCAAGTCTCCCTGATCATGTTTGGTGAGAAAATCACGTTCCTGAAGGTTTCATTCTGTTTGGACTCTGTTTGATATTCCTTTTCTTCGAAACCCTAAAATAGGCAAAAAAATAGCAATTCTAGGATGGGCCTCCGGTTAATAGGTTAGTCCCAAAAATAATATAAAAGTGGATAATAAAGCCCAATAATATCTAAAACAGTAGATAATATAGCATGGAGCAATCAAAAATTATAGATACGTTGGAGGCGTATTAAGGATTCCCAAGCTTAATTCCTGCTCGTCTTCGAGTAGGTAAATGATAAAAAGGATAATTTTTTATTTGGAGTGACACTTGGCATAATTTTAATGTAATTCTTCTTAATTATGGTATGAATATTCAGATCCAAAAGATTCAAGATAAAAGTTTAATATTGACATAAAAATAATAATACTTCAAGCATACTAACAAAGCAATCATGTCTTCTCAAAATATCATGGCCAAACAAAGTTATCCCTACAAGATCATATAGTCTGGTTATGCTCTATCTTCACCACACAAAGTATTTAAATCATGCACAACCCCGATGACAAGCCAAGCAATTGTTTCATACTTTTGACGTTCTCAAACTTTTTCAATTTTCACGCAATACATGAGCGTGAGCCATGGATATATCACTATATGTGGAATAGAATGGTGGTTGTGGAGAAGACAAAAAAGGGAGAAGATAGTGTCACATCAACTAGGCGTATCAACGGGCTATGGAGATGCCCAACAATAGATATCAATGTGAGTGAGTAGGGATTGCCATGCAACGGATACACCAGAGCTATAAGTATATGAAAGCTCAACAAAAGAAACTAAGTTGGTGTGCATCCAACTTGCTTGCTCATGAAGACCTAGGGCATTTTTAGGAAGCCCATCATTGGAATATACAAGCCAAGTTCTATAATGAAAAATTCTGTAGGATCTAGAAGTAGATGTGTCTAGAGGGGGGTGATTAGACACTTAGTGCTAAAGTTGCAATTTTTAAACTTTTTCGGTTTAAGTGGGGTTTAGGCACAATTTCAACACACACAATACGTATCAAGCAAGCATGCAAAGAGTATATGAGCAGCGGAATGTAAAGCATGCAACTTGCAAGAATGTAAAGGGAAGGGTTTGGAGAGATCAAACGCAATTGTGAGACACGGATGTTTTTCCCGTGGTTCGGATAGGTGGTGCTATCATACATCCACGTTGATGGAGACTTCAACCCACAAAGGGTAACGGTTGCGAGAGTCCACACAGGGCTCCACCCACAAAGGGTAATGGTTGCGCGAGTCCACACAGGGCTCCACCCACGAAGGGTCCACGAAGAAGCAACCACCCACAAAGGGTCCACGAAGAAGCAACCTTGTCTATCCCACCATGGCCATCGCCCACAAGGACTTGCCTCACTAGCGGTAGATCTTCACGAAGTAGGCGATCTCCTTGCCCTTACAAACTCCTTGGTTCAACTCCACAATCTTGTCGGAGGCTCCCAAGTGACACCTAGCCAATCTAGGAGACACCACTCTCCAAGAAGTAACAAATGGTGTGTAGGTAATGAACTCCTTGCTCTTGTGCTTCAAATGATAGTCTCCCCAACACTCAACTCTCTCTCATAGGATTTGGATTTGGTGGAAAGAAGATTTGAGTGGAAAGCAACTTGGGAAGGCTAGAGATCAAGATTCATATGGTAGGAATGGAATGTCTTGGTCTCAACACATGAGTAGGTGGTTCTCTCTCAGAACATATGAGTTGGTGTGTTCTGATGGCTCTCTCCATGAATGAAGAGGAGTGGAGGGGTATATATAGCCTCCACACAAAATCCAACCGTTACACACAGTTTTCCAATCTCGGTGGGACCGAATCAACAAACTCGGTCGGACCGAAAATGTAAACCTAGTGACCGTTAGAGATTTCGGTGGGACTGACTGGATCAACTCGGTGGGACCGATGTGCTAGGGTTAGGGTAAATCCAAAACTCGGTTTGACCGATTACTCAAACTCGGTGGGACCGATTTGGGTAATAAGTGAAACTGAGATTTGGTCAAGCAAACTCGGTGGGACCGATTGCATATCTCGGTGGGACCGAGAATATTGCAATGGGTAACAGGAGAGTTTGCAAGCCCATCTCGGTGAGACCGAGATCCCATCGGTGAGACCGAACTGATTAGGGTTTGGCAGTGGCTTATGACAGGAGAAACTCGGTGGCGCCGAATAAGAAGAATCGGTAGGACCGAGTTTGGCTTAGGGTTTAGGTCATATGTGGATATGGGAAAGTAGTTGAGGATTTTGGAGCATATCATTAAGCACATGAAGCAAGAGGCTCATTAAGCAACACCTCATCCCTCCTTGATAGTATTGGCTTTTCCTATGGACTCAATGTGATCTTGGATCACTAAAATGTAAAAGTGAAGAGTCTTGAGCTTGAAGCTTTAGCCAATCCCTTGTCCTTAGCATCTTGAAGGAGTTCCCACAACCTTTAGTCCATGCCACTCCATTGTTGAACTTATCTGAAACATGCTAGATAGAAGTGTTAGTCCAACAAGAGATATGTTGTCATCAATTATAAAAACCACCTAGGGAGCACTTGTGCTTTCAATCTCCCCCTTTTTGGTAATTGATGGCAACATACATCAAAGCTTTAGATAAAGATATAAAGAACAGCAAGTAAAGCTTTGGAAGAACATGTAGCAAGCATAGGGTCCCCCTACATGTATGCACTCATGTAAATATGAAATATAGAGGCATGTGAGAGCATAAACATGACAGAGTAGGCAATGTGTACATGTATCTTGGCCATATGCATCAGAGCAAAAGATTATCAAGGAAAATACCTTCATGCTCATGAATCCTTCTTGCAAACAGTATGTACATAAGCAAGAACTCCTCATACTCATGATTTTGATGCATATACTTACCTTGTGGTCTCGAGTTGGCTTAGGATGGAATGAACCTGCACAAACAAGGTTAGATAACACAGGTACGTCCACTAGCCAGAGCAAACAAAAGAAACCACAAGGATTCCAAGACTGGGATGACATGTAGAGAGTGAGTACAAGGTACCACATTGGATTCAACTTCTCCCCAAGAATAAAGATATGCAATGAATTTGGCTGATTTCTTTTCCCTTAGGTGTCTTGCTCCCCCTGAATCTTACATGGGATATTGGGAGAAGATAGGAAAAAGAAAATCAGAGCAGAGGGATATGAATAGAACTTAATTCAAATGAGTTTATATGAACACATGTGGCATCTCTCCTCTTGAACATCAAGCATCTGGGATCCTTGAGTATTTTTCTCTCCCTGGAAATCTCTCTCTCCCCCTTAACAACGTCTGGGATCCTTGAGACTTTCTCTCCCCCTTAATACTTTCTCTCTTGTAGGTTTGGTCCTTGAGACTGTTTCTCCCCCTTGATGTGATCTCTCTCTCCTACAAGCTTTGATGTGATCTCTCTCTCCTACAAGCTTTGATGTGATCTCTCTCTCCCCCTTTGACATCAATTTCCAAGAAGGTTTTTCCTGGAATCCGTCGAATAGGTTTAGTCCTTGAGATTCAGCACAAAGCAGAGGATAAAATTGTGATGCTTGTGGAGGACAAGATTCATTGAGTGGAGCTGGATCAGAAGAAGTGTAGAACAAGTGACAAATTGGTTTTCTGATTGCAAAGTCGGTGGCACCGAGTGGCATATTTCGGTGGTACCGGAAAGATTCGGTTGGACCGAAATTTGCAAGTCGGTGAAACCGAGTTTACACAGAGAAAAACACTTGTCACCTCAGCTCATTAGTCAAGTAAGATCTCACAAAGATTTGCAAAGAATTAGCTGAAGGATTTGCAAGGAATTTGATGCAGAAATATGCAGAACAAGAACAAAAAGAAAAGAAGGAAACAAATATGCAAGGGAAAAATGCAATAACTCAGAAAAGAACACAAGAGAACTTCATCTAGAATTGGGCGGTGACATAGTCACCTATGTTAGAGTATATTGACTTAGGAGTCAGGTGAGGACACTTGATCATAGGTCATACTTATCGTTTAAGCTCAAAATGGGATTACCATTTTTCGTTTAAGCATCTTGATGTATTCACATCTTGTTGAGTTGCTTTGACTCATGTCTTGGAGTAAAGCTTCTCTAAGATGGAATGACATACCTTGGGTGGTGATGTGGTTCTTGCTCATGTAGTTGAACTTGTGTGGGTGCTCAGGGTTGATGTAGTTCATCAAGAGTTGGGAGCACCACTTGTGTATCCAAAAATGACAATCATGAAGCTTAACATAGATTTTGTCAAAGGATATGTTTGAATGGTTTTGTGCTTCCTTGTGTTCAACCACTATTGTGTAGAGTCTTGGTCTTGTAGAGATTGCTCAGGATGTGAGTGATTCGCAATCTCATGGAATTAGATTCAACCAAGCACCTACATGGGTTAGACAACATGCAAGGTGCAAATATATCCAAGACATAAGATAGTTGTCATAAGAGATACATCATGGATTAGTTATAAGCTCATGTCTTGCATGTATCCAATGGAGTTTCTACTCCAAGTTCGAAGCATCAATGATGTTCAATTCTCCTCTCAACCTGCAAAACACTTTCTCATCAAGCGGTTTAGTGAATATATCCGCTAATTGCTTATCGGTGCGAACATTCTTAAGATTGATGTCACCCTTAGCAACATGATCTCGAATGAAATGATGACGAACTTCAATATGCTTAGTTCGAGAATGTTGTACAGGATTATGACCAATTTTGATAGCACTTTCATTGTCACAAAGCAGTGGAACATGTTTCACATAAATCCCATAATCTTTAAGAGTTTGGGTCATCCAAAGTAATTGAGCACAACATGAACCAGCGGCAATGTATTCCGCTTCGGCGGTGGATAAGGATACCGAGTTTTGTTTCTTGGAAGACCAAGACACAAGAGATCTACCAAGAAATTGACAAGTACCCGAAGTGGACTTTCTATCAACCTTGTCTCCGGCATAATCTGAGTCGGAATAGCCAACAAGATCATAAGAAGAACTCTTAGGATACCAAATGCCAAAATTTGGTGTATGGATTAAATATGTCACTATCCTTTTCACAGCCTTAAGATGACAATCTTTAGGAGCAGCTTGATATCGTGCACACATGCACACACTTAGCATAATATCGGGACGTGAAGCAAATAGGTATAATAATGAACCAATCATAGAGTGATAAACCTTTTGATCAACAGGTTCACCATCTTTGGTCAAATCATTATGTACACTAGTAGGCATGGGTGTAGACATAGCTTTGCATTCTTGCATATTGAACTTCTTGAATAAGTCCTTGGTGTACATTGTTTGAGAGACAAATGTACCTTCCTTAGTTTGCTTGATTTGCAATCCGAGAAAGAATTTGAGTTCACTCATCATAGACATCTCAAACTTCTCTGACATTAGCTTTCCAAACTTTTCACTAAAGTGAGGGTTAGTTGAACCAAATATGATGTCATCAACATAAATTTGGCATACAAATAGTTCTCCATTAACCTTTTTAGTAAAAAAAGAGTAGAATCTATTTTACCAATTTCAAAACCACTTGTAGTAAGGAACTTGGTCAAGCATTTATACCATGCTCTAGGAGCTTGTTTAAGACCATAAAGAGCTTTGTGAAGTTTGTAAACATGATTTGGTTTCTTAGGATTGACAAAGCCGGGAGGTGGTTTGACATAAACTTCCTCCTCTATTTCTCCATTTAGAAAAGCACTCTTAATGTCCATTTGGTACAAGGTGATATTACAGTGATTAGCATAGTCAAGTAAGATGCGAATGGACTCAAGTCTAGCAACAGGAGCATACGTCTCACCATAGTCCATACCTTCGACTTGTGTGTATCCTTGGGCGACGAGACGTGCTTTGTTGCGGACCACTTGTCCATCTTCATCTTGCTTGTTGCGAAACACCCATTTGGTACCAATGATGTTGTGGTTGTTGTCGGGCTTCTCAACCAATGTCCAAACTTGGTTTCTCTCAAAATTATGTAGCTCTTCATGCATAGCGTTTATCCAATCCGGATCTTCCAATGCTTCTTCAACCTTCATTGGTTCAATGCTAGAGATGAATGAATAGTTTTCACAAAAGTTAGCTAAACGAGTTTTTGAGCGAGTGATTCTCCCGGTTTGTATATCATTGAGGATTTACTCGACGGGATGATCTTTGGCAATTCTTGCTCGAACTCGTGAGAGCTTTTGCTTGGGTCTTTGTTGAACATCTTCTTCATCTTGTTCTTCTTCTTGGCCTTCTTCATTGTTGACGTCGTCGTTCTCTTGTCGTGGTGGAGAAGGAGGTTGTTGATGTTCATCTTCACATACTTCCTCTTTATCTTCATCTTGGTGTGTCCCACTTGTGGATGCTTCCGTGTCGATTCTTGGTTCACCTTGTCGTGAAGTAGAAGCTTCCACTTGGACGGATGAAGTACTCTCCTTCACCTCCGTTGGATGAATTTTGCCAATGGACAAATCTTGAATTGCTTCAGAAGGGTCTTTGTCTCCTACATCAATTGGCAATTTCTCTACTTGCGAGCCATTAGATTCATCAAACTTCACATCTACCGTCTCTTCAACCTTTCGGGTGAAATTGTTGTAGACACGGTAAGTGTGAGAGTTTGAGCCATAACCGAGTAGAAAACCTTCATGAGATTTAGGGGCAAACTTTGAACGACGATGCTTATCAAGAATGTAGCACTTTGAGCCAAATACTCGAAAGTATCCAACTTGGGGTTTGTTACCGGTGAGAAGCTCATATGCCGTCTTGCCTAGTAGCTTGTGAAGATATAAGCGATTTGTTGCGTGAAAAGCTGTCTCGACCGCTTCTGCCCAAAAGTGCTTTAGCGTCTTGTATTCATCAAGCATCGTTCCTGCCATTTCGATGAGCGTCCAGTTCTTCCTCTCAACAACTCCATTTTGTTGAGGTGTGTATGTGGCCGAGAACTCGTGTGAAATCCCTTCTTCGTCAAGAAAGGTGTCCACATTTGCGTTCTTGAACTCTGTTCCGTTGTCACTCCGAACCTTCTTGATCTTCACATCAAACTGATTTTGGGCTTTCCTAGCTAAGTTTCTGAAGATCTTCTGGACCTGCGACATGTCATTAAGAAAGAACACCCACGTAAATCTTGAAAAATCATCAACTATAACTAGACCAAAAGAATTTCCACCGAGACTCTTGTAGGCATTGGGACCAAAAAGATCCATGTGAAGTAGCTCGAGTGGCCTCCTTGTGGTCATGATGTTCTTCACGGGATGTCTTCCTCCAACCTGTTTACCTGCTTGACAAGCACTGCAAAGTCTATCCTTATCAAATATGACATCGTTAACTCAAAGGATATGATTTCCTTTAATAAGCTTGTCAAGGTTTCTCATGCCAACGTGACCTAGTCGTCTATGCCACAACCAACCTTTTGAGGAATTAGCAACAAAGCAAGTTTTAGGTTGTGCCTTTTTAGAGAAATCGACAATGTAAAGATCACCTCTACGCATACTCGTAAAGACCATTTTATGATTGTCTCGACGAATACTTGGCAATCTACCTCAGTAAATAGGACATTCAAACCGAAATTAGCAAGTCTAGATACTGAAAGTAAGTTGTAGCCAAGAGATTCAACGAGCATGACATTTTGAATGGAACTATCATGTGAGATGGCCACCTTACCAAGGCCAATCACTTTACCCTTTGAATTATCACCAAAGGTGACATATTTTCGAGGGCCGCTGTTTTCAGCAAGCTCACGAAACATCTCTTCATCTCTGGTCATATGATCAGTGCATCCACTATCAAGAACCCATTCCTTTCCTCCTGATTCATATCCCCGAGGATTTGCCATAAGACCAAAATGTCTCATTGCGTTATCAAGATCGGAGTCACTATCATCATCATCATCATCATAATATTCATGTTCATCATGATCTTGTGACTCATCATTTCCTAGAGAGGGTAATTCATTAGATAAATGATCAAAGTGGTTACTTTTATGAATTCTTATAGCTTTGAGTATGATGTCATTAATGATTCCAACATCTCCTTTAGCATACTTAAGATTGGCAAGTTCAAGAAGACATTTACCAAAACTAGGATCACTAGAGTTCATCTTACTCAAGGCAATAGATTTATGGAGAATTTCATCTAAAGTTTTCAAGGAATGATTGGGAAACCGTTCCTCAAGAAATTTCCATATAGTATAGGCGCAATTTTGAGTAGGCAAACTAGCAATCAAATCTTTGGTCAATCCTCTAATGATGAGCTCAATAGTTCTAAGACTGCGAATCATGTCAATATCTTCATCTAGGGTAGGATGCAAGGGATCAATATGAGGTGCACAAGGGCTAGCAATATACTTGTTCAAATGATACTGATTGAAGATTACAAGCATCTCATTTTTCCACTCATGAAAATACTTTCCATCAAGAATAGGCACTCGATGTCTAAGACTCCCTAGAGTAGACACATCCATCTTCCTCCAATGGTGATTAAACCAAGGCAATGGAGACCAAAGCTCTGATACCACTTGTAGGATCTAGAAGTAGATGTGTCTAGAGGGGGGTGATTAGACACTTAGTGCTAAAGTTGCAATTTTTAAACTTTTTCGGTTTAAGTGGGGTTTAGGCACAATTTCAACACACACAATACATATCAAGCAAGCATGCAAAGAGTATATGAGCAGCGGAATGTAAAGCATGCAACTTGCAAGAATGTAAAGGGAAGGGTTTGGAGAGATCAAACGCAATTGGAGACACGGATATTTTTCCCGTGGTTCAGATAGGTGGTGCTATCCTACATCCACGTTGATGGAGACTTCAACCCACGAAGGGTAACGGTTGCGCGAGTCCACACAGGGCTCCACCCAAGGGCAACAGTTGCGCGAGTCCACACAGGGCTCCACCCATGAAGGGTCCACGAAGAAGCAACCACCCACAAAGGGTCCACGAAGAAGCAACCTTGTCTATCCCACCATGGCCATCGCCCACGAAGGACTTGCCTCACTAGTGGTAGATCTTCACGAAGTAGGCGATCTCCTTGCCCTTACAAACTCCTTGGTTCAACTCCACAATCTTGTCGGAGGCTCCCAAGTGACACCTAGCCAATCTAGGAGACACCACTCTCCAAGAAGTAACAAATGGTGTGTAGGTAATGAACTCCTTGCTCTTGTGCTTCAAATGATAGTCTCCCCAACACTCAACTCTCTCTCATAGGATTTGGATTTGGTGGAAAGAAGATTTGAGTGGAAAGAAACTTGGGAAGGCTAGAGATCAAGATTCATATGGTAGGAATGGAATGTCTTGGTCTCAACACATGAGTAGGTGGTTCTCTCTCAGAACATATGTGTGTGTTCTGATGGCTCTCTCATAGAATGAGAAAGAGGTGGAGGGGTATATATATAGCCTCCACACAAAATCCAACCGTTACACAGTTTTCCAATCTCGGTGGGACCGAATCAATAAACTCGGTCGGACCGAAAATGTAAACCTAGTGACCGTTAGTGATTTCGGTGGGACCGACTGGATCAACTCGGTGGGACCGATGTGCTAGGGTTAGGGTAAATCCAAAACTCGGTTTGACCGATTACTCAAACTCGGTGGGACCGATTTGGGTAATAAGTGAAACTGAGATTTGGTCAAGCAAACTCGGTGGGACCAAGAATAATGCAATGGGTAATGGAGAGTTTGCAAGCCCATCTCGGTGAGACCGAGATCCCATCGGTGAGACCGAACTGATTAGGGTTTGGCAGTGGCTTATGACAGGAGAAACTCGGTGGCGCCGAATAAGAAGAATCGGTAGGACCGAGTTTGGCTTAGGGTTTAGGTCATATGTGGATATGGGAAAGTAGTTGAGGATTTTGGAGCATATCATTAAGCACATGAAGCAAGAGGCTCATTAAGCAACACCTCATCCCTCCTTGATAGTATTGGCTTTTCCTATGGACTCAATGTGATCTTGGATCACTAAAATGTAAAATTGAAGTGTCTTGACCTTGAAGCTTTAGCCAATCCCTTGTCCTTAGCATCTTGAAGGAGTTCCCACAACCTTTAGTCCATGCCACTCCATTGTTGAACTTATCTGAAACATGCTAGATAGAAGTGTTAGTCCAACAAAGATATGTTGTCATCAATTATCAAAACCACCTAGGGAGCACTTGTGCTTTCAAATTCCCACTAGTATATGAAAGTGACGAAATGAGAGACTATCTAATATCAAGAGAATGGTGCTACTTTGAAGCACAAGTGTGGTAAAAGGATAGTAACATTGTCCCTTCTCTCTTTTTCTCTCATTTTTTGGCCTTTTCTCTTTTTTATGGCTTCTTTTGTGACGCCCCTGATTCAATCATACACTAATCATACACGCAAACATGTACGATCAAGATCAGGGACTCACGGGAAGATGTCACAACACAACTCTACAAATAAAATAAGTCATACAAGCATCATATTACAAGCCAGGGGCCTCGAGGGCTCGAATTCAAGAGCTCGATCATAGATGAGTCAGCAGAAGCAACAATATCTGAGTACAGACATAAGTTAAACAAGTTTGCCTTAAGAAGGCTAGCACAAACTGGGATGCAGATCAAAAAGGCGCATGCCTCCTGCCTGGGATCCTCCTAAACTACTCCTGGTCGTTGTCAGCGGGCTGCACGTAGTATTAGGCACCTCCCGAGTAGTAGTAGTCGTCGTCGACGGTGGCATCTAGCTCCTAGGCTCCAACGTCTGGTCGCAGCAATCGGGTATAGAAAGGGGGAAAAGAGGGAGCAAAGCAACCGCGAGTACTCATCCAAAGTACTCACAAGCAAGGTGCTACACTACATATGTATGCATTGGTATCAAATGGAATAAGGGTATCATATGTGGACTGAACTGCAGAATGCCGGAATAAGAGGGGGATAGCTAATCCTTTTGAAGACTACGCTTCTGGTTACCTCCATATTGCAGCAGGAGAAGAGAGTAGATGGTAAGTTCACCAAGTATCATCGCATAGCATAATCCTAACCGATGATCCTCCCCTTGTCGCCCTGTGAGAGAGCGATCACCGGTTGTATCTGGAACTTGGAAGGGTGCATTTTATTAAGTATCCGGTTCTAGTTGTCATAAGGTCAAGGTACAACTCCAAGTCATCCTATTACCGAAGATCATAGCTATTCGAATAGATTAACTTCCCTGCAGGGGTGCACCACATTTCCCAACACGCTCAATCCCCTTTGCTCGGACACACTTTCCTGGGTCATGCCCGGCCTCGGATGATCAACACGTCGCAGCCCTACCTAGGCACAACAGAGAGGTTAGCACGCCGGTCTAAATCCTATGGCGCAGGGGTCTGTGCCCATCGCCCTTTGCACACCTGCATGTTGCGAACGCGACCGGAAGCAGAACTAGCCCCCTTAATACAAGAGCAGGCTTTCGGTCCAATCCGGCGCACGCCGCTCAGTCGCTGACGTCACAAAGGCTTCGGCTGATACCACGACATCGAGTGCCCATAACTGTCCCCCGTAGATGGTTAGTGCGTATAGGCCAGTGGCCAAACTCAGGTCAAATAACAAGATCTTGTTAAACGTGTTATCTGGAAATAACTGCGAATGCCGACTAGGGCCGGGCCCACCTCTCTCCTAAGTGGTCTCAACCTGCCCTGTCGCTTCGCCACAAGATCCACACAGAGGATTGTCGAGAAAGTATCTCCTTCCAGCCCCCAATTTGTGAATCAACCGCAGGTGCTCCTCGAGCCGACCCGTCTTTTGTCATCACATGTATCATGTATATAGTATATACCCGTGATTACCTCCCGAGTGATCACGGCCCGATATTATAGCATGGCAGACGGACAAGAATGTAGGGCCACTGATGATAAACTAGCATCCTATACTAAGCATTAGGATTGCAGGTAAAGTATCAACAGCTGGAGCAACAATGACAGGCTACGCATCAAAATAGGATTAACGGAAAACAGTAACATGCTACACTACTCTAATGGAAGCAGTAGAGAGAAGAATAGGCGATATCTGGTGATCAAAGGGGGGGGCTTGCCTGGTTGCTCTAGCAAGAGAGAGGGGTCGTCAACACCGTAGTCGTACTGGGTAGCAGTGGCGTCGGTCTCGGTGTCTAGTGAGAGAAGAGGGGGGAAGAAATAGTGAATACAATGCAAACAGATGCATAACGATGCGTGACAAAGCAAAGCGTGATGCTAGGCGTGCCCTAACGCGGTATGGAGTGATACCGGTGACGGGGGGAAACAACCGGGAAAGTATCCCCGGTGTTTCGTGTTTTCGGGCAGAGGAGCCAGAGGGGGAAAGTTGCAAGTTCGATAGGTTAGGGATGCGTGGCGGACGAATGGGCTGTGTATCCTGGTTCGTCTCGTCGTTCTGAGCAACTTTCATGTTGAAAATATTTTAATCCGAGTTACGGATTAAAATATATGATTTTCTAAAGATTTTATTAATTTCTGGAATTTAATAAATTATTTAACTTAATTCCGAAAATGGATTTATGACATCAGCATGATGTCATGCTGACGTCAGCAGTCAACAGGGTTGACTGGTCAACCTGACCAGTGGGTCCCACTGGTCAGCGACACATTTTAATTAACCTAATTAGTATTAATTAGGGGCTGGGCCCCACTGTCATTGACTAATTAATTAACGAATAATTAAGAGATCAAGTTAATTAGGTAACTAGTGTGTAATTATTTTAATTTGTTGTTTAATTTAATTAATGAGAATTAATTAAGTTAATTATTTCTTTAATTAATTAATCAATTAATTAATTATTTTTATTTTTATTTTTATTATTTAATTTCCCTTATTTTAAATGTTTTCGTTCATAGGGGGGTGGGCCCCGTTTGTCTATGGCCCAGAGGGGCCTATCGGGTTCGGGCATGCGGGAACAGGGTGCGTGCGTATTTGCGGGCGCCTGACAAGGGCGAGCCCGTGCGCGGCGTCGCCTGAGCGGGAGCGCCGACGAGCAGGGCGGGGCTCACCGGTCGGCCGTCTCCGGCGAAGGAAGCCGACACAGGAGTGGGCGCCGGAGGCAGCAGCAGGCGCGCTGTGGCCTCGCGCGAGGCGGCAGAGGCGAGCGGGCGCGGTAGCAGCACAACAGCGGCAGCAGGGGCGGAGGGAGAGCAGCGGTGGCCGGAGCACACGGGCAAGCGCGTGGGACGGCGGGGGCACGCGCGGCAGATGGCGGGGGCAGCGGGGAGCGGTGGGCGAGCGGGGCCGCGGCTGTGGCCGCGGCAGAGAGGGGCGAGGCAGGGCACAAGCGACGCACGGCGAGGCCAGTGCCGTCGCGGGCAAGGGAGAGAGAGGAGGGCCGCGGGGGCGCGGCCATGGGCGCGTTCAGGGGCACCGGGGCGCGGCCGTCGACGTGGTGAGTGCGGGGGGCGAGCGCGTCGAGGGGGAAGCAGGGGGTGGCCATGCGCGAGCCACGGACGGCGCGGGCGGTCGGTGGGCGAGCCGAGGCTAGGAAGCCCGAGCGCGCGGTGAAGCGCGTGCGCGGGAGGCGAGCGCGCGGCGCGACGCGGTAGGGCGACGGCGCCGCGAGGCAGATGGCGGGGGCAGCGGGGAGCGGTGGCGCGCAGTGGTGGAGGCGAGGCGTGGTCGGGACGAGGGCGTGCACACAAGCGTGCAGGAGACAGGGAAGAGAGAGTAGGGGTGTGCGCGTGCTCACGTCGAGGAGCAGGGACTAGGGCAGCGGGGCTCGGGGTGGATGCCGGGGACGACGGCGGAGAGGAGAAGCAAGCCGGCGGGGAAGCGCTCCGGGCAGCGGCGGCGTCCTGACGCGGGGGCAGCGACCTCCTCCCCCGATCCCGATCCAATCGGGGAGAGAGGAGGAGATATTTTCGTTGGGGGGAGTGGGGGAAGGATATGGCAGCGGGGTGGGGCGACCGGTTGGTTGTGGCCTAGTTGGGCCGGCCTGCTAGCTGGGCCACTCGGCCCAAGGGGGGTTTCTGTTTCTTTTTTTTCTTTCTGTTTTTGTGTTTTCTTTTTTTCCTTTTCTGTTTTAATTCAATTTAAAATATTTATGCATTTTCTAAACATGTGTTTTCTTCACCATAATTAACTATGTAATATTATGCACAAACCATTTTTTTTGTTTTAACGTTTGTAAACTTTTATTATTTAACTTTATTTTTAAATTTGAATTTGACTCGGTTTTCAACTAACGGCAGACTATCAACAGTAACCGTGGTGACGTGGCATGATTAGCGTTGGATTACTGTAGCACGATTATCCGGGCATTACAAATCTCCTCCACTACAAGAAATCTCGTCCCGAGATTTAGGAGGTAGAAGGAAATGGCGTGGGGTATTCATCACGGAGGCTGTCCTCGCGTTCCCAAGGGGCTTCATCTTCAGAGTGATGTGACCACTGGACTTTG
Source organism: Triticum urartu (assembly GCF_003073215.2). Taxonomy (NCBI): domain Eukaryota; kingdom Viridiplantae; phylum Streptophyta; class Magnoliopsida; order Poales; family Poaceae; genus Triticum; species Triticum urartu. The sequence continues at coordinate 33,951 of NW_024113884.1, forward strand.
AGGAACTTGATCGCCTTCTGATGTGTGCGGCGTTCAGCTTGGTCGAGAATGCGGACCGGATGCTCTTTATAGGAGAGGTCCTGTTGTAATTCGAGCACTTCATGATCCACTACTCGGATTGGATCCTTGAAGCAACGGCGGAGTTGCAACACGTGGAACACATCGTGAACCTGAGAAAGGTTCGGCGGAAGCTCCAGTTGATATGCCACTTTTCCACGCCTTTGGAGAATAGTGAAGGGACCGATATAGCGAAGAGCTAGCTTGCCCTTGATCCTGAAGCGGTGAGCACCCTTCATTTGTGTAACTCGAAGATAAGCCTTTTCGCCAGGTTGATAGACCATGTCTTGGTGATGACGGTCATACTGACTTTTCTGACGTGACTGAGCAGTCTTGAGATTCTTGCGAATAATGCGAACTTGTTCTTCGGCCTGTTGGATAATATCCGGACAGAAAATGGATGTTCCCCAGTTTCTGACTAGTTCAGAGGGGTTCGACACTTTCGTCCATATAGCACTTCGAAGGGGGACATCTTCAGACTAGCTTGATAGCTATTATTATAAGAGAACTCAGCATATGGAAGAGATTCCTCCCATTTCTTGTCGAAGGAAATTACACAAGCTCGAAGCATGTCTTCGATAACTTGGTTGACACATTCAACCTGTCCTTGCGACTGAGGATGAAACGCTGTACTGAACGACAGATGAGTTCCCATAGCTTCTTGGAAACTTGCCCAAAATCTTGAAGTGAATAAGCTGCCACGGTCTGAACTAATAACTAGTGGAATACCGTGAAGTGAAACAATTCTCGACATGTAGAAAGTTGCAAGCTGGCTAGCAATGATTGTTTCTTTGACCGCCAGAAAATGTGCAACTTTAGAAAGCCGGTCAATGACGACAAGAATAGCATCATTACCTTTCTGCGATTTGGGAAATCCAGTGACGAAGTCCATTTCAACATGGTCCCATTTCCATTCAGTGATAGAGATAGGTTGCAGAGTTCCAGCAGGCCTTTGATGTTCAGCTTTGATACGACGGCAAACGTCACACTCAGCAACATATCGAGCAATGTCTTGCTTCATATTAGACCACCAGAATCTTTGACGAATATCCTGGTACATCTTTGTACTACCAGGATGGATGGACAGAGGCGTATCATGAGCTTCTTTCATAACCCTTTTAGTCTTATCCAGGTTTTTCTTGGAACATAGTACCACTAGGCGGCCTTTGAAGTACAAGGCACCATCATCGGCGATAGTGAAGAATGACGGATTTCCTTCTGCTAGATGGCGTTTAATCTTATGGACTTCAGAGTAATAAGCTTGAATAGTCTTTATACCAGCTACGAGATCTGGTACGACAGCCAGGGTATTTAGAGAACCCTTAGTAACAACATGAAGATTCATCTTTCGGAACTCTGGGGGAGGGGGAGTGAGTGCTCCAGGAGGAACAATATGAAGCTTCAACTTTCTAAATTCTTCGACAAGCGAGGGCTAAACTTTGTGAACCTGGAGGTTGTTGCAGTAAGACTTGCGGCTCAAGGCATCAGCCATTACATTAGCCTTGCCAGGGGTATAGGATATACCCACGTCAAAGTCTGCAACAGTCTCCATCCATCTCTGCTGACGGAGGTTCAGATCTGGCTGAGTAAACAGATACTTCAGACTTTGGTGGTCGGTGAAGATTTCGCAACGATTACCGAGAAGGTAATGTCACCACTACTTCAGTTCATGAATGACAGCAGCAAGCTCGAGGTTGTGAACTGGGTAGTTTTCTTCGTGAGGGTGCAGTTGACGAGAGGCATAAGCAATCACTCTGCGCTCTTGCATTAGGACACAGCCTAATCCTTGACGGGAAGCGTCGCAGTAAATGACGAAGTCCTTCTTACTATCAGGTGGAGCAAGCACTGGGGCAGAAGTCAACTTGTCTTTGAGCGCCTGGAAACTTTCCTGACACTTGTCTGTCCATTCGAACTTGACACCCTTATGCAACAGATTAGTCAGAGGCCTGGCAATCTTGGAGAAGTTCTCGACAAATCAACGACAATAGCTGGCGAGACCGAGAAAACTTCGAACTTGCTTGGCATTCTTCGGAGGAGTCCAATCGAGAATAGCCTGAACTCATTCAGGGTTGACGGCAATACCGTCCTTGGAGATGACATGCCCAAGATAGGTTACTTCGGGGTGCCAGAATTCACACTTGGAATACTTAGCATACAGTTGATTCTCTCGAAGCTTTTCCAACACAAGACGAAGATGTCCAACATGTTCTTCTTTGATCTTGGAAAATACCAGGATATCATCCAGATAATCCACAACAAACTTGTCGAGGTAATCCATGAATATATAGTTCATCAGACGAGAGAAGGTGGCGGGAGCATTCGTTAAGCCGAATGACATGACGGTGTACTCGTAAGAGCCATACCGAGTCACGAAGGCGGTCTTTGGGATATCCTCTTCACGAACACGGATCTGGTGGTAACCCAACCTGAAGTCGAGTTTGGAGAACACTGATGAGCCAGCCAGTTGATCATAAAGATCATTGATCCGAGGAAGAGGATATTTATTCTGAATGTTATCTTGGTTTATAGGATGGTAGTCTTGGACCAATCGGTTTGTCCCATCCTTCTTCTTAACAAAGAGAGAAGGTGCTCCCCAAGGAGAGCAACTAGGCCGAATGAAACCTTTGACAAGAGATTTGTCGATTTCCTCCTTAAGCTCAATGATTTCATGCGGCGGCATCTTGTAGGGTCGTTTAGCTATAGGGGTGGTGCCGGGTTTCAAGTCGATAATGAATTCGACAGCTCTAGCAGGGGGAATCCCTAGAAGTTCTTCTGGGAAGACGTCTTGGAATTCACGAACGACGAGAATGTTTTCAATGCCCTCGAGTGGTGCAGCGTTCAACGCATTCAAGGCATAAAGCTGTGCCTCGGTGTTCTGAACAAGATGAGCTTGGTAAGCAATTATTTCATCAGAAGGGCGTAGCAGATGGACGACCTTAGTGGCGAAAACTATAGAAGCAGTATGCGCTTTCAACCAATCAATTCCCAGAATGAGGTCGATGCTACAAGACTTCAGTACGATGGGATAGGCAAGGAATTCCAGTCCTTCAATTTCAACGGGAACGTTGTGACTAACTATAGAGGTTTGACACTGGCCCGCAGGACTGTGTACCACAATCGCAGTGTTCATCTCTTCGTATTTAATGCCATGTATGAATGCAAACTCAGCTGATATGAATGAATGCGATGCTCCTATATCAAATAAAACAGATGCTGGTACTGAATTTACGAGGAGTGTGCCCATCACGGTAGCAGGCTGCTCTAGAACTTCATTGAGATCAACGTGGTTGGCATGAACACGACCATAAGACTTCGCATTGTTGTTGCGAGGCTGGTTGCTTCCACGGCCAGCTGTGGGAAGGGCCAGTTGATTCTGATTCTGATTGCAGTCTCTAGCACGGTGACCTGGCTGACCACACTTGTAGCAGAGACCATTATTGGGAATGGGAACAGGAGCTTGGGGTGGTGGAGCTGGAAGCCTTGGCTGCCTAGTTGGTGGGGGAGGCAGACGTGGTGCAACATAGGACTGCCTTGCAGCAGGTGCAGTTGGCTAGTACATGCTCTTAGGAATCCATATCCTATGCTTCTGCGAGGATGGGCCCGAAGATGTGCCCGTGTCATGGTTGCGCCTGTGAGAGCTCTGGTGTTCCTGTAGACCAGTTTCAACATTGATGGTCTTGTTCACCAGGGTGGTGAAATCAGGAAAGTCCTGCACTAGAAGTGCGAGCTTGATGTCAGCTTGAAAGCCATCACGGAACTTCTCCTGTGTGCGTGCATTAGTTGCAATGTCTTCTTCAGCATAGAGGGACAAGTCCAGAAACTCCCTGGTAAGCTTCCACAGTTTTGTTGCCTTGGGTGGGGCTGCGGAACTCGCGCTTCTTCCGGTCCATGACTCCCTGAGGAATGAAGCGAGCATGGAAGGCAGCTTGGAAGTCCGGCCAGGTGATGATTGTTCCAACCGGCAGAGTACGCCTGTGGCTGTCCCACCATTGAGCAGCGGGTCCTTTCAGGAAGAAGGAAGCAAAGGTGACATAGCTGGCAGGGGCTACATCAGCAGACTCCATCTCATAGGTGATGTTACGGAGCCAGTCATCCGCATCCAGAGGCTGAGTTGAGCTGCGGTACAGAGTTGGGTTCAGGCGCATGAAATCCTGCATAGTTACTGGGGTTGGCTACTGGATCATATTGGGGCGAGGAAACTGAGCCATCATAGTCTCCATGAACTGGCGATTCATCTCAAGCTGTTGGATCATACCAGCCATATACTCAGGCGATGGTGGGGCATTGCCACCACGACCACGACCACCTAGTCTAACCATCCTGCTAATATATAACAGGAGTAGTTCAGTATTGAGAAATTGTGAGGACAAGAATCATTCATGATGAAACATGCATATTGAAAGGAACACGATAGATACTACATAGTAGTTGGCACATCTTACACAAGTGATCATGCATAGAGTTCGGTACACAGAGTTCAGTACACAGACTAAGAACATCATAGGCGGCATGCAGGCTCGCAGCGAATGCATCTAACACTAACAAGCAAGCCTACATCAGTCCCAGGAGGAACTGTGGAGGCAGGTGTAGCCTGACAGCTGGTAGTGACGCGAAGGGAAGACCTCCACGCGAGTAGCCTGGGGTCCGCGGATACTCTGGTGTGGAACCTAATGCGTAGGTGGCATGAGAGGACCAAGTGCGGCAGAGTAGCCTCCCACATTTGGCCAGCCGACGCCCTGGGGCATCACGGTCCTGGCAGGGTAGATCGTAGAACGCGACAGATCACCAAATCGGACAGAGGGGTGCAACAACGTCAAAGCACGGTACAGGTGCTGACGGGTGGTGTACAACTCGTGGCGAAGAGCTCGGTTAGCTCTATCCAGCCCATTAGCATGCAGAACCAGGTTCTGATGGTAGAAGGGCTCTCGGGTGACGATGGAGTAGGCAGCAGTGTAGTATCCCTCCGCACCAACATCGGATGGGATAGCAATGTGCCTGAAGGGGAGGTGTCCAACTCCTGATGCTCTCCACGAAGACGTGTCGGAGCAGCATAAGCAGCATCGTGGACCACCATGTCAATAGTCACTCCAACACCATGAGCAGTGTGCAGCATGGTAGTGGAGTCATACTCCCGAGAGTAGAGGTGGACGATGGCTCGGTACTGCTCCTGGTTGAAGTCCTTGTACTCCTCATAGACGGTGTACTCAGGGTGCCAACGATAACCTAGATAGGTCATCACCTCAACCAACACAGCAGGTGATCCTGAGGCACCAATGGCCGTCGTGTGGCGCACAACCTGTCTCGTGGGTTCCATCTGAAAACAAAGATGTTTTCACAGGAGTCAAATGACAATGTGGATAATGTTCAAATACTACTCTAAAGAATAACTTGGGCTTATTCAACTTTGGGGTGAACGTGGTCACGGGATCCTAATGTTAGACTTAGTAAAATCGTTTAACCCGAGTAGGAGAGAGCTCAGAGTCCCAGAGTAAGGATCGAGGAGTAAAAGATCCTAATACCACCCAGATGGCGACGTGGGCCCATAAGGCACACAACCATGTTAGTAACGGTTTTTGTAATGTCTAGACTCAACTTCGGCCAAGGAGTGTGAAAGGGGGATTCCTATAGGCAGTCGTCTCTCATACCAACTTGTGATGCCCCCGATTCAATCATACACTAATCATACACGCAAATGTGTACGATCAAGATGAGGGACTCATGGGAAGATATCACAACACAACTCTACAAACAAAATAAGCCATACAAGCATCATATTACAAGCCAGGGGCCTCGAGGGATAGAATACAAGAGCTCGATCATAGACAAGTTAGCGGAAGCAACAATATCTGAGTACAGACATAAGTTAAACAAGTTTGCCTTAAGAAGGCTAGCACAAACTGGGATACAGATCAAAAAGGTGCATGCCTCCTGCCTGGGATCCTCCTAAACTACTCCTGGTCGTCGTTAGCGGGCTGCACCTAGTAGTAGGCACCTCCCGAGTAGTAGTAGTCGTCGTCGACGGTGGCGTCTGGCTCCTGGGCTCCAATGTCTGGTCGCAGCAATCTGGTATAGAAAGGGGGAAAAGAGGGAGCAAAGCAACCGTGAGTACTCATCCAAAGTACTCGCAAGCAAGGAGCTACACTACATATGTATGCATTGGTATCAAATGGAATAAGGGTATCATATGTGGACTAAACTGTAGAATGCCGGAATAAGAGGGGGATAGCTAATCCTTTCAAAGACTACGCTTCTGGTAACCTCCATCTTGCAGCAGGTGAAGAGAGTAGATGGTAAGTTCACCAAGTATCATCGCATAGCATAATCCTAACCGATGATCCTCCCCTCGTCGCCCTGTGAGAGAGCGATCACCGGTTGTATCTGGCACTTGGAAGGGTGCGTTTTATTAAGTATCCGGTTCTGGTTGTCATAAGGTCAAGGTACAACTCCAAGTCGTCCTGTTACGAAGATCACGACTATTCGAATAGATTAACTTCCCTACAAGGGTGCACCACATTTCACAACACGCTCGATCCCCTTTGTCCGGACACACTTTCCTGGGATATTCCCGGCCTCGGAAGATCAACGCGTTGCATCCCTACCTAGGCACAACAGAGAGGTCAGCACGCCGGTCTAAATCCTATGGCGCAGGGGACTGGGCCCATCGCCCTTTGCACACCTGCATGTTGCAAACGCGGCCGGAAGCAGAACTAGCCCCCTTAATACATGAGCAGGCTTATGGTCCAATCCGGCGCACGCCGCTCAGTCGCTGACGTCATGAAGGATTCGGCTGATACCACGACGTCGATTGCCCATAACTATCCCCGCATAGATGGTTAGTGCGTATAGGCCAATGGCCAGACTCAGATCAAATACCAAGATCTCTTTAAACGTGTTATCTAGAAATAACCACGAACGCCGACCAGGGCCAGGCCCACCTATCTCCTAGGTGGTCTCAACCTGCCCTGTCGCTTCGCCACAAAGATCCACACAGAGGTCTGTTGGGAAAGTATGTCCTTCCAGCCCCCAATTTGTGAATCAACCGCGGGTGCTCCTCGAGCCGACCCATCTTTTGTCATCACATGTATCATGTATAAAGTATATAGTATATACCCGTGATCACCTCCCGAGTGATCATGGCCCGATAGTATAGCGTGGCAGATGGACAAGAATGTAGGGCCACTGATGATAAACTAGCATCCTATACTAAGCATTAGGATTGCAGGTAAGGTATCAACAGTTGGAGAAACAATGACAGGCTATGCATCAAAATAGGATTAACGAAAACAGTAACATGCTACACTACTCTAATGCAAGCAGTAGAGAGAAGAAGAGGCAATATCTGGTGATCAAAGGGATGGCTTGCCTAGTTGCTCTGGCAAGAGAGAGGGTTCGTCAACACCGTAGTCGTACTGGGTAGCAACGGCATCTGTCTCGGTGTCTAGCGAGAGAAGAGTGGGGAAGAAACAGTGAATACAATACAAACAAATGCATAATGATGCATGACGAAGCAAAGCGTGATGCTAGGCGTACCCTAACGCGGTATGAGGTGATACCGCTGAAGGGGGAAACAACCAGGAAAGTATCCCCGGTGTTTCGCGTTTTCGGGCAGAGGAGCCGGAGGGGGAAAGTTGCGAGTTCAATAGGTTAGGGATGCGTGGCAGACGAACGGGCTGCATATCTGTGTTCGTCGTTGTTGAAAATATTTTAATCCGAGTTACAGATTAAAAGATAAGATTTTCTAAATATTTTATTAATTTTTGGAATTTAATTAATTATTTAACTTAATTCCGAAAATGGATTTATCACATCAGCATGATGTCATGCTGACGTTAGCAGTCAATAGGGTTGACTGGTCAACCTGACCGGTGGGCCCCACTGGTCAGTGACACATTTTAATTAAACATTTTAATTAACCTAATTAGTATTAATTAGGGGGTGGGCCCCACTGTCATTGACTAATTAATTAACTAATAATTAACAGATCGGGTTAATTAGGTAACTAGTGTGTAATTACTTTAATTTGTTGTTTAATATAATTAATGAAATTTAATTAAGTTAATTATTTCTTTAATTAATCAATCAATCAATTAATTATTTTTATTATTTAATTTCCCTTTTTTAATCATTTTCGTTCATGGGGGGGTGGGCCCCGTTTGTCTGTGGCCTAGAGGGGCCTATCGGGTTCCGGCATGCGGGCGCTGGGTCGGGCGTATTTGCGGGCGCCCAACAGGGGCGAGCCCGGGCATGGCATCGCCTGAGTGGGAGCGCCGGCGAGCAGGGCGGGGCTCACCGGCCGGCCGTCTCCGGCGAAGGAAGCCGACGCAGGAGGGGGCGCCGGAGGCAGCAGCAGGCGCGTTGCGGCCTCGCGCGAGGTGGTAGAGGCGAGCGGGCGCGGCAGCAACACAGCAGCGGCAGCAGGGGCGGTGGGAGAGCAACGGTGGCCGGGGCACATGGGCGAGCACATGGGAAGGCACGGGCACGCGCGGGACGTGGGCGAGCAGGGCCGTGGCTGTGGCCGCGGCAGAGAGGGGCGAGGCGGGGCACAAGCGGCGCACGGCGAGGCCAGCGCCGTCGCGGGCGAGAGGGAGAGAGGAGGGGTGCGGGGGCGCGTCCATGGGCGCGTTCAGGGGCGCCCGGGCGCGGCCGTCGACGTGGTGAGCGTGGGGGGCGAGCGCGTCGAGGGGGAAGTAGGGGGCGGCCATGCGCGAGCCACGGACGGCGCGGGCGGCCGGTGGGCGAGCCGAGGCGGGGAAGCCCGTGCGCGCGGTGCGAGCGCGTGTGCGGGAGGCGAGCGCGCGGCGCGACGCGATGGGGCGACGGCGGCGCGAGGCAGACGGCGGGGGCAGCAGGGAGTGGTGGCGCGCAGTGGTGGAGGCGAGGCGTGGTCGGGACGAGGGTGTGCATGCGAGCATGCGGGAGACAGGGAAGAGAGAGTAGGGGCGCGTGCGTGCTCACGTCGAGGAGCAGGGACTAGGGCAGTGGGGCTCGGGGTGGATGCCGAGGACGACGGCGGAGAGGAGGAGCAGGCCGGCGGGGAAGCGCTCTGGGCAGCGGCGTCGTCCTGGCGCGGGGGCAGCGACCTCCTCCCCGATCCCGATCCAATCGGGGAGAGAGGAGAAGATATTTTCGTTGGGGGGAGTGGGGTGTCGGTGGAGTAGTGGGGGGAGTGGGGGAAGGATATGGCGGCGGGGTGGGTCGGCCGGTTGGTTGTGGCCCAGTTGGGTCGGCCTGCTAGCTGGGCCACTCGGCCCAGGGGTGGGGTTATCTTTCTTTTTTTGTTTTGTTTTTGTTTTTGTGTTTTCTCTTTTTTTCCTTTTCTGTTTTAGTTCAATTTAAAATATTTATGCATTTTCTAAACATGTGTTTTCTTCACCATAATTAACTATGTAATATTATGCACAAATCGAATTTTTTTGTTTTAACGTTTGTAAACTTTTATTATTTAACTTTATTTTTAAATATGAATTTGACTCGATTTTGAACTAACGGCAGACTATCAACAGTAATCGTGGTGATGTGGCATGATTAGCGTTGGATTACTGTAGCACGATTATCTAGGCGTTACATCTTTTCTTTCCCCCTTTTTTTCGTCCGGAGTCTCATCCCGACTTGTGGGGGAATCATAGTCTCCATCATCCTTTCCTCACTGGATTATTTTCTTACAACTCAACAATTACAACTCGATACTTAGAAGAAAATATGACTCTATATGAATGCCTCCGGCGGTGTACCGCGATATGCAATGAATCAAGAGTGACATGTACGAAAGAATTATGAATGGTGGCTTTGCCACAAATACGATGTCAACTACATGATCATGCTAAGCAATATGACAATGATGGAGTGTGTCATAAACAGAACGGTGGAAAGTTGCATCGCAATATATCTGGGAATGGCTATGGAAATGCCATAATAGATATGGTGGGTGTATGATACCGGCGAAAGGTGCGCGGTATTAGAGAGGCTAGCAATGGTGAAAGGAAGAAAAGTTCTATAATCCATGGACTCCACATTAGTCATAAAGAACTCATATACTTATTGCAAAAATCTACAAGTTATCAAAGAAAAGTATTACACGCATGCTCTTAGGGGATAGATTGGTAGGAAAAGACCATCGCTCGTCCCCGACCGCCACTCATAAGGAAGACAATCAAAAATAAATCATGCTCCGACTTCATCACATAACGGTTCACCATACGTGCATGCTACGGGAATCACGAACTTTAACACAAGTATTTCTCAAATTCACAACTACTCAACTAGCACAACTTTAATATCACCATCTTCATATCTCAAAACAATTATCAAGCATCAAACTTCTCATAGCATTCAACACACTCATAAGAAAGTTTTTACTATTCTTGAATACCAAGCATATTAGGATTATTTAAGCAAATTATCATGCTATTTAAGACTCTCAAAATAATCTAAGTGAAGCATGAGAGATCAATAGTTTCTATAAAACAATTCCACCACCGTGCTCTAAAAGATATAAGTGAAGTACTAGAGCAAAACTATATAACTCAAATGATATAAGCGAAGCACATAGAGTATTCTAAGAAATTCCAAATCATGTATGGCTCTCTCAAAAGGTGTGTACAGCAAGGATGATTTTGGTAAACTAAAAACTAAAGACTCAAATAATACAAGACGCTCCAAGCAAAACACATATCATGTGGTGAATAAAAATATAGCTCCAAGTAAAGTTACCGATAGAAGTAGATGAAAGAGGGGGTGCCTTCCGGGGCATCCCCAAGCTGTGGCTTTTAGGTGTCCTTAGATTATCTTGGGGGTGCCATGGGCATCCCCAAGCTTAGGCGCTTCTTGCCTAATAGCTTGTTCCCTCAATACCCAAATTTCTTGATCACGACAAGAAGTTGAAGACTTCAACAGTTGAATAACACAAAAGAACTATACCTACGTCAAATCTCCCGACTGAGCTTACCTGTTTAGCGTAGAAAGAGATACTTAAAAGCCTATAGACCTTCTTGCTAGAAGACGCACCTTGTAGAACACTGTAGATCGAACATCTGTATGTATTCATTACTCGGTTCATATACTATTGGTTAGATTGACCCAGGTTATGATTAAGCACATGTAATCTATGGTTATATTTATATTCTATTTTCACTTTAGTCATTTAGACTTACTATCTTTAAAATATCCTCTATCATACATACTATTACTGATGGAGCATACCCAGCGCAATACTGATCTCATATTTATAGACGATCGAAAGTCACAAATGGTTTGTCTCATATAAATAGTACACTTAGCACGCAATGAATCGTCGGCACCACAATATTTCTCTCCTAAACAAGAATGCTGGTTTATTTTGGTGTCTATTTAAATTTGAGTACCTATTATCATCTGACAAAAATAATAACTAATATATCACCGTTCAACATATACATTCGGGCGGCTAAGTCAGTTTTTCAGGAGTCCGTAGAGCGCTGACTTATGTTTCTGTTTCCTTACAATACCAGTCAGAGTATTACTAGAGTCTTTACCCGCCTGGCTTTGCGCTCTCGTGAATTCTAACTTGCGAACAAACAAACATCATTAACGCAAAACATCAAACAAGCACATTGCGAGCTCATCCGTTTGCCGTCTGCCATTTAGGAGGCGTGACGCGCCGTGAAATAGCCAGGGAACTCGTGACATGTGTTGGTATATGATAGCGACGGACTCGGTGGCAAAATATTGGCTCCCGGCCAGAAGATAGTACTTTGTAAGATTAGCTACTTTGGCGGGTTGCTTAACTGATGTGCAAGTCTTTTGCGCAGTATGCATCGATGCGGACTTGCAGAAGATAGCGGACGGCATAATGGCTTGGCTGTCATGATACCTCACAGTTGTGGACTCATACGGCAGGCCTTATGACGTCCTCTTGGGTGACATAGCTAAAGGAATTGCCTTACGTGGTCTTGTGTCGTCCAGATTGGGTTGATGTTCATCTACAACTGTCACTAAGCCATGGGCATTATGGTTCATTTTGCCTTGCCGACTAATGGCCTCAACCGGCAGTCTTTGCCGGGTGGTCTGGCACTGTGGCTAAATAATCTGACTCCCAATGGACTGTGGGTCAGTCCCTATGGTAAGGCACGACTGTGGGAGTGAACCTCATGTACTTGTTGCCGATCTTGGCAGACGGCCAAGAGCTGAGCGTCATAAGCGGTGGGACGGCAAAGAGCCTGCAGTAGTTTTGCTCTTTTAGTGCTGTTTTTTGGATTAATTACAAACATACATTCATTTCATCAGAGACAGTAGAGACATATAATCATATGAATATATAGAGGTGAGTTATGATGTAAAGGCTCATATTCGAGGCAAACAATATAAGCATTCTACAACAGATAAACTTTCATCAATTTCAACGCCTATAATATTAAGTGCATAGTTCATCATACATACACGAAGTTCAACGATTAGGCATTGCAACATATATTTATGTACAATAGCGTTTCAGGCGGTCCCAACAGATATCATTGATTCGTAGTTTTTCAACGTACAAAGAAACAGAGAAGAGGTATTTAGGAGACGTCAGCCCTATGAAGCTGCGTCAGTGGAATGAATCAGTCGAATGATGAATAGTACTATGGAATAGGTAGAACAGCAGAAGGTAACCTCGAGAAACTCTAAGAAAGAGAATAGAATCGAAGATTGAGAAGACTTAAAAAGGGAAGAGACCCAGCTAAGACAAGAAAGAGCTAGTTACCAAGAAGAAGCAGGACATAGATACGACAAGAGACCTATGGCTACAATAATGAGTTCTCAAACTCTAAACCGTACGAAATGAAATCATAATCGAGCATAAACTAAGAAGATGTAACTGGGGCAAGTGTGACAGTTCATGATAGAGTGTAAAATGGGATTCAATGTGTATGACTATAACTACATCTCGTTTTGAATATTGTTGTGTCCTTGTTTATGAGTCTATACTATGCGATCAGGAATATGGATCGTTATATAGATAGTGAAGTAAATTAACGACTCATCCTAACAGGAAATGGATCACGTTATGTATAGAACATACTCTTATGAGTGGAAATGATGTCATCCCGTGTTAGTGAGCTACACTTATTGAATAGGATCGCTTTTTGTGAGCTAACTGATGAAATGGATTACCTTCATGAGCTAAATTTGAGTTAACACTATTGATCTTTTAGGTTAAATACGTAGGGTCATAGAAAAATGTGATTTTCCCGCGCTTTAAGAGTAATTTTTCTATGAGGGGAATGTGATCAGTTTATTTTAGGCTAATGTTAGTAGAAAATGGTCACTCTATTTAGACGAGCATAATTGTTGAACTGGATCGTTTAGATAACTAAGGTCAAATGGAGCGGTTTTAGGTATTACTCAGCTGAAAGATAGGCCAATCTGGGCTTTTTTAAGCGTAACTTAGTTGAACAGGCCTGAACTCTTTATGGTACTTAGTTCGAAATGGACTCCGCCCTCTTTCCTAGAGTACTCGCAGGGTGAAAATGGACCTCATTCCTTCTCGAGAGGCGTAGTAATTTATGTTGGACAATGGCCCCTTCTTGAGACTAACTTAGGTGAAATGGCCTCCATTTAAAAGATGCTCTAATTGTTCTCCCCGGTGAGGAAAGTGGAATCCGGGTTTTTAAGCCGAGCCCATAAACTTAGAGTTAAAATAGCCAATCATTTATGACTAAGCATTTAAAGTTCGAAAATTGGATTCGTTTATTGAGGACTACTTAGTCAGTAAATGATGAGAATCATTGTTTGAGGGGTTCTCTCTTAGTTGAACTATGGATCTTTTGTTGATGCCTTAACTTAGGTGTGAAGGTGGTCATTAAGATATAGCTAATTTAGGTGAATTACAGGTTGTGAATCCATATTTATTAGAGCTAGATAGTTGAAATGGAAACGCTTATGAAGTGATGCTAAATTTTAATGCTCTCGGAATAGTACGTTGTATGCGATAACCCTAATTTAATCGTAAAAAATTGGACCCTCTCTAGAGTTAACACATGAGTGCTAAATGGGTCACATCTTTAGAAACTCACGTATGGCGCCTAAATGGTTATCTATTATAGGGAGGCTAAGTGCTAATAGAACTTGTGTGGGAAAAATTGGTGCTATTTGTAGCCTTTATGGAATGGGTGCAGCACGGGCGTCCGAAAACCTAACCTCTGCTAAATCTTTCTGTTGGATTTTTAGCCTAACCGCAATACACCATTACAAGGCTTTCATAGTAGTAGATCAACTTCTTAGAGCTACTGAGGTACACATATAGATCGTCTATGAGGCATAACTAAGCTTTACTTAAATAGCATATGTTTATAAGAGCTAAAGTACATATCGTTTTAAGCTATTTAGGTAACGAATGGATTGTATTTGAGAGTCAAGTTAAGTCCTTATAGTCATCATTTGTGGCGGTGGGATGCACAACTAGAGTCAAATAAGGTGATGAAGGCAGGTCCACCCTAAAAATTATGGCCTTCTGGATTAGAGATGATAAATTCAGAGACTAGTGTGTACAGTCTGTTATATTATGCTTATCGTGTGTTATCAAACATCATACTAAGTGATATACACTTAACCATTTCATCGGGTAGGATTGTCGCAGCAGTGCGCTGGATTTCTTATGTTTTCTGATTCGTCTTTTCTTTCCCTTGGGCGTGTCGGTAGCTGGAGAGGATCGTGCGATGCTTGTCTGGAGTTACGCTGCACCAAAGATCATTTCCAATGTCTTGTTAGCATGATGACACTCAAATGTTAAGACTAGCAAGTAATGTCCATTCAATAAAACTCACCGTGGTCCCAGGAGCAATCACTGGCATCGGCGGAGCGGTCTGACCTGTCTTCTCGCACACAGACTGCACATTTGGTTTTGACGACTCAGTCATACTAGTTAGTAATGAGACAAACACTACATGAATGTTTTGGCTAATCTGCAGAAGAAACTTACCACAAGGAGCTCGTACATGGCCCTTGCCTGCATGTCATTCCGTGCCCTCTCCTCCTCCATCATCTTTGTCGTCCTCTCCTCCAACTCCCGCTGCCTCTCCGCCGCCTCCGCCAGAAGTTTCTCCGTTCTATCTCTCTCACTCTGTATAGCAGCCTGCAACACCACTCCATGACCATTCGTAATCATTGATGGAAGCGCACACAATGTAATGGAGAAAGATAAATGAGTATGTATCACTAACCTTGATGGCGAGTTGCACTGGCCATTCACGAGGCCTTATCTCAGGAGCGGAGCTCGACTAGTGCGCCTTGATCTTCGGGAGAGTGCTAGGACAACGGATAAGTTCATCTCCAATGGCTATGGAGCCATGGGACCTCCCGCCACCAGATATCATCACCAGCTCTGGATCAATGGGACCCTGGCTCGGGTTAAAGTCCTCCCCTTTCCTTGCCTTCCCCTCATCTCTATATCTCACGAGCTTGTTGTGGGAGGAGATGTTGGTGAAGTTGTTTGCATCATCGAGGTCAGACTGAGAGAAAGCCTTGACTTTCTTGAAAGAGGCAGTGTGGGCCATGGCATACAGGTCGTACACCTCTGGCACCTTATCCGCCTTATTGTACCGTGCCTGAAAGAGAAAAAATGAAAATTAGTAATTAAAGGGCTCAAGCTAGCATGATGAATGAATTGCATGAATCATGAAGCAAACCACATACCCAGTTGCGCCCGAATTGTCCAGTTAGGAATATAAGTTTGTTGACTCGCCCTTGCATTTGCCTTATTGTTGGACCAGGCTCGCTGGTCGCTATTCTCATCTGATATATGTGATCGTAATTCCGTGTGTTGTCTTACCTCCGTAATATTGTGAGTCTAGTTGAGTGCGGGGAAACCAGCTCAATACGGAGTTAGACCAACACCTTGGTTTGGCCCAACCACTCCTCTCCATCCGAGGGCTCACGACGAACTTTCCCACCCTACATCTCCCGGCAGGCGCCATTGTATATATGACAACACTATAAACTTGTAGGGTGCTCGTACTGGTAGATCTATTGAGCGTTATCTTAATTGAGATAGTTAAATGTCTTTGCATTATGAAGCAGGCTTAACAAGACTTTTACACCATTCATGTGTACTGTTCCGTTCTTATCTGGCGGATACTTTCTCGACGGCACGCCCACGCACTCTAGAGCTCAAACCGTCATGCTAGATCGACTCTCCCCACGTTTATACCGTAGAATCTACCCTATCTCATCGCACAGTCCATTCCACAGATCGATGCCATAGTCCTTGTGCTCTCTTGCGGATGCTAGGCGATGGACTCCATCGTGTTTACACTTGCTCTGCAACGAGTTAACCCCTCTGTGGGTCAGGTCCCTCCTCACTGCTATTGTGTCGTTGCTGAATCCTGCTGAGACAATATTTGAGTTGGTCATATACTTATTAAACTCCGTAGTAGTGTAAGTGTGTTTTTAAGATCGTGTAAAGGATGCATAATATAAACGCGAAATGAATTCTCGTTACACTTATGCCATGTTCGTTCGTTGCGCTTCGTGTATCGGCTACCGACCCACGAATCGTCAGTACATCTCAAATTCCGCCACCAAGGCACGGGGCGATAATCCACTCAGCATAGTTGCTTCATCCAGCTCTACTACGTACCAATAGCGTCTGGAGAACGCCGTGACCCTACTCACGCTACGTGAATACACCTGGAAGTGTGACTGCAGGAATTGCCACGTGCCAAGGTATCGTGCTCGGCGCGTGCGACGATATATCATATTGTGGTTCGAGTCCAAACCCCTGCAGATGACGGCCAGCGCATTGTTATTGAAAATGTGATGCATTAAGGTGTTACAATAGAAAATATCTCTGAAGTTGCCATCTATACGTCTATCTATACCATCGCTGGTATCACACAGATACAACACCATCCCCAGACGGAAGGATAGAGCCGGTGTCAGACTGACGGACATCTAGCGTAGATCCACACGCGCATGGTATCGTTGCCCCGTCCTCTCGTCCAATCATAATACTCGTTGCTGCTTTGCCGGTTCTTGATCTTTGCATCCAGCATGGGCGTCTGCCGCGCCTTCTCGGCGCTTCTTCTTAAGTTGCTGGTTTAGCATCTCGTTCCTTTTAGAGTTCGAGGCAAATAAATCGGGATAAAGAATAGTTCTGTTCACAAATACATTACGTCCACTGCCCATCCCATCATTACGGCCCTGCCATATGACACCACCGCTAGTCGCTACTTCTCTGACTCCATATACCACCACCTCTTATCCTCTACTTCTCTGAGTGCATATACCACCACCACTTATCCGCTACTTCTCTGAAGTCCATATACCACACCATCCGAATCCATATACCACCACCGCTCCGAGTCCATATACCATCACCAATCCGAGTCCATATACCACCACCGATATCCAAGTCCATATACCACCACCAATATGAGTTCATATACCACCACCAATCCGAGTCCACATATACCCACCGTCATATACCATCACCAGTCCGAGTTTCCACCAGATTCACCTGCGCCACCAGTCCTAGTCCGAGTCCAGTGTTTGTTCCTTTATTTTTCGAGTTCCAGAGCACGCGCTACTACGAGTGTGAACAAGTCGGACTCCCTAATTTCATGCCACCCGTAGAAGAAAAATAGTTCCATTTAAAAAAAACTAAGTCTGGAAAATTCTGGCTAGGCAGTTTTTAGACCATTTGTAGACTTTTTCGAAAAAAAATTTGTTGCGGAGCAAAAAAAAGAGGAAAAGTGCAAAAAAAGAAAAAAAATTCAGAGTGTGCTCCTCCCTTGTTTACGTGCAGCGTGATTTTGTTAGTGTTCTAGGCTTGCGTCTCTAGCACGGTCTAGCCTAGGACCAGCACAGTACCGTCGTTGAGCGTTTATTCAACTTTGCATCTCTGAATTGATTATTGCTGACCCTTTTTGCTACCATATTATAAGCCTTCCCAGCTCCACATACATCTACATCGTGCGTTTGACTCTCCCTGGCAATCGGCTATCCAGCTCTATTCCGAAGCTTTTGAGAGTTTTGACTACAACGGTTGCCGATCACTGCTCTGCTGCTGGCATTAGGCCCAGTCGACACGTCGGCCTGCCTGTGGGCCAGAGACCCTCAGTGACTCGGAGGATCGAACGTGGGAGTTCTCAGGTATTCTGCTGTAAGTTTCTCGTGCTCTTAGACGCAGTCCACCTGGATTTGTACGCCCCACACGCTGACGACTCAATTCTTCTAGGTGTGCGTCGGGTGACATAGCCAGCCGAGGACATATTCTTTTTGTTCTCTATTGCTGCTAAAATCATGGTGGCGTCGGTGAAGGCGCCGTAGCAAGAGTCAGCCTACCTAAGCTCTCTGCAGCATCACGTGCCCATCTGCACCCTCTCGACTGTCATACCGTCAAGCCTCGTTCCCCTAGACTCGATGGGTAACGAAAATAAGAGCTGGTCTCGCCAGTGAATAAATGTTCACCGAGCAAGAGGATGGATGAATGACCTTAACTATGGTTTGCCCAAGATGTGGC
Source organism: Triticum urartu (assembly GCF_003073215.2). Classification (NCBI taxonomy): domain Eukaryota; kingdom Viridiplantae; phylum Streptophyta; class Magnoliopsida; order Poales; family Poaceae; genus Triticum; species Triticum urartu. Next base: position 52,483 of record NW_024113884.1, read on the forward strand.
GTGAACTTTTGTGAGTTGACGGTAGCGTCGGATAGGATAATGCGAAGAGCTCTAGAACTGAGCTGCTCTTGTAAAGGACCCTAGTCACCCACCATCTTTCAACACTGCATGCCCAAGCACCCATGCTAGATACGAATCGATAATATTATATAAAAGTACACGATTACGACATGTCTAATATGGCGATTAACTATCGTGTACCTCCCACGTCAAGTTACGCACACTAAAAAATGTGCCGCACCTCTACAGACAACAAACAAAACTAACACGAATGAAACCGACTAATAAAACATCAATGCTCGATCGCAAGCTATCACAACTCAATAAAAGTTCATAAACAACTCACAATCTCACCATCAACCATAACGGACTATAACATCACTATACACTCGCGACTCGCTAGTCGCGATATCATAATACGAGCTCCTATTCAAACGTAGTCCGGTTGGAAGGCCACTTGACGTCAATCGGTGAGCATTCGAACAGGTCGTTCCCGCCGTGTCCTCTGTCAGAGGAAGCCTATGCGGCCGCATCATTAATCATTCTGTGTTTCGGCTCTTCGCTACTGTGTTTCTTCTGCCGTACTAGCTGTCTATGCTCCTGCTCTGGTAGATGCTGAGTGTCGGATTCAAGTTCATTATTCGCCTGGGTCTGAGACATTATGAATGTATCCATGGTATTGTCAAAATTTTGTAGAACTGAATTTGACCGAATACCTCAACCGAGCGTCTCCTCTAGAACAACGCTCTATGTGGGAATACAGCGTGTTCCTCACCTTTGGCAAATAAAGAAATATTCCGGCTCATAATGTTTTGGGTTAAATATGTTTAGAGGCTGCTCCTCCTCCTTTTAGTTACGTAGGAGATTCGTGGACCAATCTCTACAGAGGATTGAAAGCTTACGAATTCATTAATCGGAGCATTCATCCCAAGACGCTTTACGATGATTTCTTGGATTAGCGTATTGCGCTCACTACTCCTCGTGTTCTTAGACGTAGACATGTATGTGTGAGTACGCCTTGTTTGAGCCTGAATATACCCGAACATAGAATTTCATTACCATTTTGGTTAGTAATTATCCTCATGGAGGGAAGAGAGTACTGTTTTGCCTGTCCCACTTTTGTGATTCACTAGTTTTTTCTTTTTCGTTTGGTGTGAGGGGGGTGCTGAAGCAGTCGTTATTTAGTAGTATCATTGACCGGACATAATTTTCCAACTTACTTTTGCGTGCTTTGAAAAACTGCTAGCACGTGACTGAATATGGGCCTCCACCAGTGAGTTATTCAACGCTTGAAGGATACTTATATAGAATTCTGCAGCCGTTAAGGACGCATCGTGGAAAAATTACTGTCTTAATGTAGAATATGAGGGTTGGTAGTAGAGTATCGAAGCTTATCAGGAATTACAAAGAACTGGCTTGATTAGGATCTGTTTGGTGATGGTTGCCGGTGAGAGATAATTACAACGCTATGCTTGCACTGTTTGATGAGGGGTTAAATGAGGAGGATTCAGAACCATTCGTAGGATTATAAAGGAGATATCTAGATAGCAGCATCGTTAGCTGATTTCCATCATTGCTTTAGAAGCTGAATGTGAAGGTGCAGGATTGGTCTGGAGAGATCGTACAGCATTGTGCAGTCACTAAAGGATAGCGTTGATTCTGCATGATCGAGCTTCCTCCCGATGGGTTAGTGTGTGATGCGAGGCAGACCGTCGGGTGATTGGGCCAGTCCGTCGGTACTTCCAGCATGTTCCGGGCGTAACGCCGGGCGGTAAAGCCTCCTTCAGCTGTGCCTACCGTCCACCAATGATGACTAAACACACAACCACTATCTGACCAAGAGCACACCTTCTGGGCCTGCAAAGAGCCTTCTTCATCCATGGCATCAACAGGGCAAACACATGATATTATTTGTCTGTTGCAAGGGTGGAGGTCATTATGCGAGACAATGCCCATCTAAGCGTGTGATGATTGTTACTGAGGATGGTGGGTATGAGTCCGCTAGTGACTATGATGAGGAGACTTTGGCTCTTATTACAAGTGAAGAACACGGTGGAGATGATTCTGATCATGAGACACAATACATGGCTGCTGAAGATGCTGACAGGTATGAATGTTTAGTTGCTCAACATGTTTTGAGTGTGCAGGTTACACAAGCTGAGCAAAATCAGAGGCATAATTTGTTCCATACAAAGGGAGTTGTGAAGGAACGTTCTGTTCACGCGTCATCATAGATGGAGGGAGCTGCAACAACTTGGCTAGCATGGAGATGGTGGAGAAGCTATCTCTCACCACAAGACCACATCCACATCCTTACTACATCCACATGGTTCAACAACAGCGGCAAGGTTAAGGTAACACGTACTGTTCGTGTGCATTTTAGTATCTACATATGCTGATTATGTTGATTGTGATGTATGGAGGTGGGTACCTATGGAAGGCGCCATGTCGCTAACGGTGATCACCGATTGCAATTTGATAAAGATTCGTGCACCTCTGACAAGCTATGCTGTTCGGGTCCTGATGTTATGTGAGCTGTGGATGTTCTTACCGGATATAGGGAGTCTACAAATCATTGGATCCTTTGTCTCGCTATGCAATGATCTCGTGTATTTGGGGTCCATTTGAGAAAGCATGATATGTAGATAGAGTTAATAAGCAAAAGTGTAAGGATACATCAACTACTGAAGTGCCAAAAGATCAGTATGGTGTGCAAAAAATTTTTGAGCAACAAATGAAGCCTAATAATAAACGCATCTTCGCTGTATGCTTTCTGATATATACTTAGAATTGTTAGAACCAGTCCAGTTTCCCTTCTTTCTTGCCAGCCAGATAGTTTCTTATTGATTTTGATCTATGACGCATCCCCACACAGGCCACACTTTAGATGTACCACACAGGAAAAGATTTCTGCTTTAATCTTGCTGGGTAATCGATTCTAAGTATATCTCATGAGAAATTTATGAGTCCTGCCACAAATTCAGGTGAGATACCTTTTGCCTATTCTCTGACTATATAGCATTGAAGGTCCTGAGCGTTGGACACTCGAGAAGGCTGAAACCTGAAATAGAGACAAGTCAAGCACCCTTGCGGATCATGACATGGCGCTAATGCGCAAAGTTATATTACGCCGACTAAGAACGAGCGTTTCACAAGTCATTGATTCCGAGACTTTTGAGCACCAATAATGACGTGCATCTACCCAATCCACTTGAACGTGTAAGTACTAACAAAATATACAAGATTTCGCTTCATAAATTTTCAGTATTCGATGCTATGTTCTATTCCACATCACCTTATTTTTGGGACCAGGCCCATGTAATTTCGAAATACTTGATTATAGGCTGTTTTTAGAGTCCGTATGTGTGGGGAAACAAGAGTTAGGTTGGTTTCGGACCCCTCCTCCAAGGGCCACGAAAATTCCCCCTCTCTCCTCCATATATACAACCCTTAGGGCATCGTTTAGACTTTGGGTTTTGTTTAGATTAAAAGTTTCCCATAGCTGCAACTTCACGTACTTCGTTTGTGTTCAACGACCAGACCAAGACGTCACAGAACCCCACCTTGATCAATAAAGCTTTCATCTTATATTCGCAATATCCAGATTGCAATCTTAGTTTCTTGCTTGTTCTTTTGTGCTTGCAGGAAATAGACCTTCGTGGTCAGGTTGATCGTGCTCCGGCGTGGTCAATAACCTCTCGGAGTTGGTTTAGCGATTGCTAAGGCGCGACGTCCTCGCACGTTCGTAGTCGGATCGTCAAAGTCGACTTCCTCAAACGATAGCCATCATCTCATCGAAAGACGGGACACCTTTGCCTCTATCAAGTGGTATCAGATTTCCAGGTTGCTCGGTGAGATTTTACAGTTTTTCGTAGTTTAGATCAAGTCTGTTCTTCATACCTACAGTCCACGAAAAAGCCACAAAAAATAGGGTTAGTTCATCATATCCGAACCAATCTGAGCCTTGCATAAGTCTTTTCTGTATTTTGCTTTGTTGAATTTGCGGTTGCATCGTCGTGTTAAGTTGCTGGTCTTAGAGTCTAGTCTTTAGAGTTTCGAGTTCTGTTCACAAGTTGTCACGCCGCCGCCGCACCATCATCAGCCCTGCCATATGCCACCACCGCTTATCTGCTACTTCTGTATCCATATAAACCAGCACCTCTTGATCCTCTTGTACTTCTCGTGAGTAGTTCATGTTGTTTTAGATTACCACCACCTGCTATTTCTGTTACTTCCTCTGTAGTCCATGTAATACGCACATATCGCAATCCTAGTCCCTTTTATTACCGAGCCACCGGTGCCGAGGTGTCCTCATATTCACTACCTTTTCATGCACAATCGAGTCCATATACCACCACCTATCCAAAGTCATTATACCAACCACCAATATGAGTTCATATACCACCACCAATCCGAGTCCACATATCCACCGTCATATACCATCACCATCCGAGTTCCACCTGGTTCACCTCTCTCCACTCAGTCCTGAGTCAGTCCAGTGTTTGTTCGCTTTATTTTTTGAGTTCCAGAGCACGCGCTACTACGAGTGTGAACAAGTCGGACTCCGCTAATTTTCATGCACCCGCGAAAAAAATAGTTCCAATTAAAAAAAACTAAGTCTGGAAAATTCTGGCTAGGCAGTTTTTAGACCATTTGTAGACTTTTTCGAAAAAAAAATTTGTTGCGGAGCAAAAAAAGAAGAAAAAAGTGCAAAAAAGTGAAAATTCAGAGTGTGCTCTCCCTTGTTTACGTGCAGCGCCGTGATTTTGTTAGTGTTCTAGGCTTGCGTCTCTAGCACGGTCTAGCCTAGGACCAGCACAGTACCGTCGTTGAGCGTTTATTCAACTTTGCATCTCTGAATTGATTATTGCTGACCCTTTTTGCTACCATATTATAAGCCCTTCCCAGCTCCACATACCTCTACGTCGTGCGTTTGACTCTCCCTGGCAATCGCTCTATCCAAGCTTTTGAGAGTTTTGACTACAACGGTTGCCGATCACCACCTGCTGCTGGGTAAGAACTGGTAAGAATTTGAGATTTGCTTGACGGATTTGTGACACCCGCCACCACCACCTCTTGTTAGTATTCTGTAGGATCATATTCTTGTGTGTTTTCTATTGTTGCTAACCATGGCAGGATCACAAGCCGACGAGACTAACTGGGAGAACATGACGAATCAGGAGTTGCATGATAAATTTCAGCAAATGATGAATGGACAGGTGCAGGATGTGCTAAACAGATTTGAAGAGGCCATGGAGAAGATAGATGACATGGAGAAGACGTTCGAAACAAAGCTCGATAACAGGTTTAATGAATTGCTCGCGCATCTTCCACCACCACCACCGGCTGCACCTAACGTACCTCTACAACAACAACAATGACGACGACTACCTACACATCGTGAAATAGCCCTCCGCCGAGCGAGCCGTCTCCCTCTTGCACCTGGCCAAACTGTGGGTGCTGCTGTTGCTACTTCTGTGGCTCCTGCTGCTGATGCGGAGGAGGATGATTTTGCTGGCGATTACGAGGATGAGGTTGATCAAAATCAGAACTACGTGCCACCACCAGCACAGCAACCATCAGGTCGTCCACATGCAAATAATGGCAATTGTAGGGCTCACCCTCAGGTACGAGATCATGACCATCTCCCTAAACTAAAATTGAATATTCCACCATTTGAGGGTAGATATGTTCCTGATATATATCTTACTTGGGAGTTAGAAACTGAACAACGATTTACATGTTTACAATATCCTGAGGAGAGATGTGTTCCTGCTACTGTTTGTGCTTTCACTAGCTTTGCATGTGTTTGGTGGTTTGAACATTGTAGATTATATCCTATTCCAGCTACTTGGGCTACTTTGAAAACTGCTATGCGTATTCGTTGGGTTCCACCATATTATCAACGTGAATTACTTCAAAAATTGCAGCGCTTAAGACAAGGAAAAAATTCTGTAGAAGAATATTATCAGGAATTACAAACTGGCATGATTAGATGTGGTATTGTTGAGGAGAATGAAGCTATGCTTGCACGTTTTATGGGTGGATTAAATAGAGAGATTCAGACCATTCTAGAGTATAAGGAGTATACTAATATCACTCATTTATTCCATCTTGCTTGTAAAGATGAACGTGAAGTGCAGGATCGACAGGCATTGGCGCGAACTAACTTTTCTACAGGTCGATATTCATCATGGACACCACGTGCATCCTCTACTTCCACTCCACCAGCACCTCCATCAGGTGCCACCTCCAGCCGTGATTCAAGAAAGCAGGCACAACCACCACTATCTACCAAGAGCACACCTGCCGGGCCTGCGCAGAGCTCTTCTTCTTCCATGGCATCAACAGGGCACACAAGTGATATTATTTGTCGTCGTTGTAAGGGAAGAGGACATTTTGCGAGAGAATGCCAATCTCAGCGTGTGATGATTGCTACTGAGGATGGTGGGTATGAGTCCGCTAGTGACTATGATGAGGAGACTTTGGCTCTTATTACACGTGAAGAACATGGTGGAGATGATTCTGATCATGAGACGCAATACATGGCTCCTGAAGATGCTGACAGGTATGAATGTTTAGTTGCTCAACGTGTTTTGAGTGTGCAGGTCACACAAGCTGAGCAAAATCAGAGGCATAATTTGTTCCATACAAAGGGAGTTGTGAAGGAACGTTCTGTTCGCGTGATCATAGATGGAGGGAGTTGCAACAACTTGGCTAGCATCGAGATGGTGGAGAAGCTATCTCTCACCACAAGACCACATCCACATCCTTACTACATCCAATGGTTCAACAAAAGCGGCAAGGTTAAGGTAACACGTACTGTTCGTGTGCATTTTAGTATCTCTACGTATGTTGATTATGTTGATTGTGATGTGGTACCTATGCAAGCATGTTCCTTATTACTTGGTAGACCATGGCAATTTGATAAAAATTCTATACACCATGGTAGAAACAATCAGTATACTCTTGTTCATAAGTATAAAAATATTACTTTGCTTCCTATGACTCCTGATTCCATTTTGAAAGATTATATTAATAGAGCTAATAAAGCAAAACAGGAGAAACATAAGAGTGAAAATCAGATTGTGGCAAAATAATTTGAGCAACAAATGAAGCCTAATAATAAACCATCTAGTGTTGCTTCTGAAATTAAATTGAAAAGTGCATGTTTACTTGCCACCAAATCTGATATTGATGATCTAGATTTTAGCAAATCGGTTTGCTATGCTTTTGTGTGCAAAGAGGCATTATTTTCATTCGAGGATGTGCCTTCCTCTTTGCCTCCTGCTGTCACTAACATTTTGCAGGAGTTCGCTGACGTCTTTCCACAAGACGTGCCACCGGGATTACCACCTATTTGAGGGATTGAGCATCAAATTGAATTAATTCCCGGTGCATCATTACCCAACCGTGTGCCATACCATTCCAATCCATAGGGGATGAAGGAGATTATGCGTCAAGTACAGGAGCTGCTCGACAAAGGTTATATACGTGAAACCCTTAGTCCTTGTGTTGTTCCTATCATTTTAGTGCCAAAAAAGGATGGTACGTCGCGTATGTGTGTTGATTGTCGAGGCATTAATAATATTACAATTCGTTATCGTCATCCTATTCCTAGGCTAGACGACATGCTTGATGAATTGAGTGGCTCTACAATATTATCCAACGTTGATTTGTGTAGTGGATACCATCAAATTCGTATGAAATTGGGAGATGAATGGAAAACAGCATTTAAAACTAAGTTTGGATTATATGAGTGGTTAGTCATGCCTTTTGGGTTAACTAATGCACCTAGTACTTTCATGAGGTTAATGAACGAAGTTTTACGTGCTTTCATTGGACGATTTGTGGTAGTCTATTTTGATGATATACTGATTTATCGTAAATCTTTGGAGGAACATTTGGAACATTTACATGCTGTTTTTATTGCTCTACGTGATGCACGTTTGTTTGGTAACCTTGTAAAGTGCACCTTTTGCACCGACCGAGTATCTTTTCTTGGCTATGTTGTTACTCCACAGGGAATTGAAGTTGATAAAGCCAAGATTGAAGCTACTGAGAGTTGGCCGCAGCCCAAAACGGTCACACAAGTGAGGACTTTCCTTGGTCTCGCTGGTTTCTATAGGCGTTTTGTGAGAGATTTCAGCACCATTGCTGCACCTCTCAATGAGCTTACAAAGAAGGATGTGCCTTTTGTTTGGGGTACCGCACAGGAAGAAGCCTTCACGGTATTGAAAGATAAGTTGACACATGCTCCTTTACTCCAACTTCCTGATTTTAATAAGACTTTTGAGCTTGAATGTGATGTTAGTGGAATTGGATTAGGAGGTGTGTTATTACAAGATGGCAAACTCGTTGCATACTTTTCTGAAAAATTGAGTGGGCCTAGTTTGAACTATTCTACTTATGATAAAGAATTATATGCTCTTGTTTGGACCTTAGAAACATGGCAACATTATTTATGGCCCAAGGAATTTGTGATACATTCTGATCATGAATCTTTGAAACACATTAAAAGTCAAGCAAAACTGAACCGTAGACATGCTAAATGGCTTGAATTCATTGAGACTTTCCCTTATGTCATTAAACACAAAAGGGTAAAGAAAATGTTATTGCTGATGCTTTTTCTCGTCGTTATACTATGCTCACAACTTGACTTTAAAATATTTGGTTTGGAGACCATCAAATATCAATATATGCATGATGCTGAATTTAAAGATGTATTGCAGAATTGCAAGGAAGGGAGAACTTGGAACAAGTTTGTTCTTAATGATGGATTTGTGTTTCGTGCTAACAAGCTATGCATTCCAGCTAGCTCGGTTCGTCTTTTGTTGTTGCAGGAGGCGCATGGAGGAGGATTAATGGGACACTTTGGCGTCAAGAAAACGGAGGATATACTTGCTACACATTTCTTTTGGCCAAAGATGAGACGGGATGTTGAGCGTTTGGTTGCTCGCTGCACTACATGTCAAAAAGCTAAGTCACGACTCAATCCTCATGGTTTATATATGCCTTTGCCTGTACCTAGTGTTCCTTGGGAGGATATATCTATGGACTTTGTTTTAGGTTTACCTCAAACAAAGAAGGGGAGGGATAGCATATTTGTTGTCGTGGATAGGTTCTTGAAAATGGCACACTTTATACCATGTCATAAAAGCGATGATGCTGTTAATGTTGTTGATTTGTTCTTTCGTGAAATTATTCGCTTGCATGGTGTGCCAAATACTATTGTTTTAGATCGTGATACTAAATTTCTTAGCCACTTTTGGAGATGTTTATGGGCTAAGTTGGGGACTAAACTACCTTTTAGTAGTACTTGTCACCCCCAAACTGATGGACAAACTGAAGTAGTCAATAGAACATTGTCTACTATGCTTAGGGCTGTTTTGAAGAATAATAAGAAAATGTGGGAAGAATGCTTACCTCATATTGAATTTGCTTAAAATCGTTCATTGCATTCTACTACTAAGATGTGCCCTTTTGAAATTGTGTATGGTTTCCTACCTCGTGCACCTATTGATTTGTTGCCTCTTCAATCTTCGGAGAAGGTTAATTTTGATGCTAAAGAACATGCTGAATTGATTTTAAAAATGCATGAGTTAATTAAGGAAAACATTGAGCGTATGAATGCTAAATATAAACTTGCTGGAGATAAGGGTAGAAAACATGTTGTGTTTGCACCTGGAGATCTTGTTTGGTTACATTTGCGCAAGGATAGATTTCCTAATTTGTGCAAATCAAAGCTAATGCCACGTGTTGATGGTCCTTTTAAGGTGTTAGAGAAAATAAATGGTAATGCATATAAAGTTGAGCTACCTGCAGATTTTGGGGTTAGTCCCACTTTTAACATTGCATATTTGAAGCCTTATTTGGGTGAGGAAGATGAGCTTTCGTCGAGGACGACTTATTTCAAGAAGGGGGGGATGATGAGGACATCAATACCATTGTTACACCCACAGCCCCTGCTGCTATACATACTGGACCAATTACTAGAGCTCGCGCACGCCAATTGAATTATCAGGTACTTTCGTTTCTTGGTAACGATTCTAATGCTCATGAGAATATGATGCTTCCTAAATTGGATACATTTGTTTTGCTTACAAATGAAGGGCCTAGCTTGGACAAGAAAGATGAACCTTGGAGCAAGTTCAAGCATGGAGATGATGGCATGCGCAAGGGGATAAAGAATGGAGTTACAAGTGATGATTTCAGGACTTTGAAGCCACCATAAGGAGTGCCTGAAGCCTTGGACGAAATATACAAGATGTCACTTCAAAATTTCGTCCATAGGCTATTCTTGGGCCAGGCCCATGTATTTTCGAAATACTTAAGTATAGGCTGTTTTTAGAGTCCGTATGTGTGGGGAAACAAGAGTTAGGGTTGGTTTCGGACCCCTCCTCCAAGGGCCACAAAATTCCCCCTCTCTCCTCCATATATACAGCCCTTAGGGCATCGTTTAGACTTTGGGTTTTGTTTAGATTAAAAGTTCGCCATAGCTGCAACTTTGCATACTTCGTTTTTGTCCAACGACCAGACCAAGACGTCACAGAACCCCACCTTCATTAATAAAGCTTTTCCTATTTTATTCGCAATATCCATATTGCAATCTTAGTTTGTTGCTTGTTCTTCGTTTGCTCGTAGGAAATAGATCCTCGTGGTCAGGTTGATCGTGCTCCAGCATGGTCAATAACCCTCGGAAGTTGGTTTAGCGATTGCTAAGGCGCGACGTCTTCGCACGTTCGTAGTCGGATCGTCAAAGTCGACTCCCACAGAAAATGATATCTATCCCATCGAAACAGCGGGACACTTTCGCCTCTATCAAGAAGCGTGGCAGCCAAGGGGGTCATCGCGGCAAAGATAACCAACAAGAGAGGCCTGCTCGGGGCCGCGACAAGAAAGAGGAAGATGATGATCACGACGAGGATGACGAGTCCGGAGAGCACGAGTTCCAGAAGGCTACAGAGGCCATGTGCGTTGACGGTGGCGCCTCATTGCACACCTCACACCGCCAGCTAAAGCAGTGGGCGCGTGAGGTCGCTGCGGCAGAGCCGTCGTTCAATGCCCAGAAGCCCCTGAAGTGGTCCCGCACGCCCATCATTTTTGACACCGAGGATCACCCTGATAGCACAACTGCGGTCGGGTGTTTGCCGTTGTTGGTCTCGCCAACAATACGCACCCTCAAGGTGACGAAAGTGCTGGTTGATGGTGGGGCCGGTCTGAATTTGATCTCGCCTGCTGTGATCAAGAAGCTGCAGATTCCTGATGGAGACCTCGAAGAGACAGGCACGTTTCAAGGGGTCAACCTGGGAAGGAGCCAGCCTAAAGGTAAAACCATGCTTCCTGTTACATTTGGAGGCGAGTTGAACTATAGGATGGTGAAGATCATCTTCGATGTCGCCGAGATCCCCTTGCCATACAATGGGATCCTTGGCCGCCCAGCGCTGGCCATGTTCATGGTGGCGTCGCTACACCTACAACACGTTAAACATGCCATGGCCGCTGACCATCATCACCGTCCCCTCCGACAAGAAATATACGCCCATCTGCGTGATCAACTTTACCGAGAGGCAGTTGCAGCAACTGCTGCGAAGACACTTGCCCTTGCCGCTGAAGCTCCAGGGAGGAAGAAGGCCAGCAAGATCCCTTCCGGCAAGATCTCTTCCGGCGAGACCTCTTGCACCCACTCCGGCAAGCGCACCTCTTCGGAGTCCTGCACTCCCATTGAGAACGTGCCAGAGAGCTCCACCGGCAAGAGCAAGAAGTCCAAGGTGCACCACCAGAAACCAAGGAGGAGTCCGTCAAGGAGGACGGCACGGGCGGGGCTTTCACCATAAGCTCCACCCTTGACAACAAATAGGAAAGCGCACTCGTCGCCTTCCTGCAGGCGAATGTCGATGTGTTTACATGGCAAGCATCCGACATCCCCGACGTTCCCAAGGAGGTGATTGAGCACCATCGTGCTGTCTGTCCTCATGCGCGGCCCGTCAAGCAAAAGGTCAGGAAGCAAGCTTTGGAGCGACAAGAGTTCATCATAGAAGAGATTAGGAAGTTGGAAGCGGCGGGCCTGGTTAGAGGAGTACTCCACCCCATGTGGTTGGCCAATCCGGTGGTGGTGCGTAAGGCAAATGGGAAGTGGAGGCTGTGTATTGACTACACAGACATCAATAAAGCTTGTCCAAAGGATCCTTTCCCCTGCCACGCATCGACCAGATTGTAGACTCCACTGCCGGGTGTGACCTGCTGTCATTCCTTGATGCCTATTCAGGATACCACCAGATCTTCATGATGAAAGAAGACAAAGAGAAGACCGCATTCATCACCCCATGTGGTACGTACTATTTTGTACGGATGCCTTTTGGGTTGAAGAGCGCAGGTTCGATGTTTGCCCGAGCGGTCCAAATTGGTTTTGAGCCCCAGCTACATAGAAATATGGAAGCCTATATGGATGATATAGTGGTCAAAACCAAGGATAGGGACACGCTCGTACAAGACCTAGAAGAAACATTTACAAATCTGCGTAAGATCAACCCCAAGCTCAACCCGGAGAAGTGTGTGTTCGGTGTCCCATCCGGCAAACTTCTTGGGTTCTTTGTGTCTCAGCGTGGAATTGAAGCAAATCCCGACAAGATCAAGAGTCGAGCCCTGGCGGAGTTCATAGCAGAATGGACCGCAACGCCCGACGAGGAGATTCAAGAGACCACCCTCCCCGGCAAGGAGACGAGCAGTCAGTGGATTATGTACTTTGATGGAGCTTTCTCACTCCAAGGTGCTGGTGCCGGCATATTACTCATTGCGCCCACCGGAGAGCGCCTCAAGTACATAATCCAGATGCACTTTCCCCAGGAAAAATCAACGAAAAACATGGAGGAGTACGAGGGGTTGTTGGCCGATCTCAGGATCGCAGCAGACCTTGGAATCAGAAAGCTCATCGTCAGAGGTGATTCGCAACTCGTCGTCAAGCAAGTAAACAAGGACTACCAGATCCCGTTGATGGAGGCCTATTGTCACGCCCTCGATGCGGCTATATCTCCTACGTGTCGAAGCATGACTTAGAGGCATAACCGCATTGAAAGCAATGTCGCAAGTCAGGCAATCATCACAACATCCCATGTAATATATAGATAATAAAAGGGGAGATAACATAGTTGGCTTACACTCGCCACGTCACACAAATACATAAATTGTCACATCCCTAGAATTGGTTGTAACTAGTTGCACAAACATTCATGCATCATGTATATATTTATGAAAGTTGAATTGGGGAAAGTGGAAAGCCTCAGAAATCTTTTCTAAAAATGATCAACATTAAAAATTGCTTCAAATAAACCCAAGAAAATGTTCCTGTTCATTTCTGGAAATATTGGCAAGAGGTAAAATTCAAACCAATATTTTTGGAATCACAGAAATATTTATTTGGGCCTTTGAATTAAGTCAATACTTATTTGAATTGGAGCTACTAATTCCTATAAAATATTTGGTAGATCCAAATATTCTGAAACTTGGTGAGGGCCTCTGGTTTAAATCAGATAGTGCCCATAAAAGTTTGCAGAATTTTATAAAGTGTTTTAGTATTTAAACTAAGGTCAAAACATACTGCAAAAAATAGAAAACAGAAAATAGGAAAGAGAGAGAGAAGAACTCACCTGCCTCACCCACTTGGGCCTCCTTACCCGGCGGCCCAGCTAACCGGCCCAGCCCACCAGGGGCATACCTGTCTTCAACCTCTGCCTACTGGCAGAGGCGAGGCCAAGCACGGCGCCCGCGCGGGCTGGCACGCAGCTGCCTTCCTGGCCCTCGCTGGCCAGCGCGACGCCGCGGATGACCACCCCGTTGTCGTACGAATCCGCCCGACCTCTCACTTGCCCCCACCCCGCTCTCTGCCTCGCTCCCCCCTCGGACCCGAGAACGCCGGAGCGCAGTCGTCGCCGCCGATGAGCTCCACCGCGGCCACCAGCCACCCCACGCCTCACCGACGCGCCCAGAAGCTCCACCACCTCGTCCTCGACCTCCTCACCGAGCCACGCCCCGCCGGACGCCCTCGAACGCCGGCCACGCCGTCTTCTTCAACCTCGCTCCGCCGAGATCGCCATCGCCGCCCCGCTTGCTCCGGCCCCTCCCCGAGCTCGCCGACCAGCCCTACACGATCCCCATGAGCTTCTACACCGTGTCCCCCTTGTCTCCGCGACGTTTGCTAGCTCTAGTCGCCATTTCGCCGATGACCGAAACCCGCCGCCGCCTGTGACCGCCACCGACGTGCCTCCGGCCACCTAGCGGCCCGGCCGTCGAGCTTAGCTCCCTCCCCGCGCTGCGTAGAGCACGTAGGTGCCTCGCGCAAGCCTCCCCGGCCACCGTAGCGTCGACCCCGAGCTCGCCCGAGCTCCGGCGACCGCCAAGGTCGACGCCGGTGACGACTCCGGCCATCTCAGGCCCAGCCACTGCCATTACTCGACGCGGACGAGCGCCCGCATCACGTAGACGCCCTCCACCGGCCATTTGGTCGCCGAAGGAGGAAACCCGCAGCTCTCCGCCGCGTCTCGCCTCGCCGGCGTCAAGTCGTCGGCAGGTGTTGACCTAGTTGACCCGGGTTTGACCCCGCTAACCAGGGGGTTTGAACTCCCCTGACTCACTGACTTGTGGACCCAAGCCGCTAACAAAAACTCGTTCCGTTAAGTTTAATCCTAACTAAATTTATTAGCTTAACTAACCACTAACAGCCGGGACCCACAGTCAGGGTTGACTGGACCGTCGCCTTTTGACCGCCTGACGTCACCACGACATCATGCTGACGCAGTAACTTATTCTGGATTTATTCTTACAGGAATTCCAGAATGCCCAAAACTTCTAAAAATCATAGAAATTCAACCGTAACTCCAAAGAAATAAGATAATGAAAATTATAAAAATTCGAAGATCCATGTACCATTATGCATTAGAAACAACTTAAAAGGTTAGAAAAGCCACTGTTTAAGGACAAATAAATGAATGTAATTTAAATAACACAGTTGGAGTTTGAATGACTTTGGGTTCAACTAACTTCATTAATGTGTTGCGTTGCATAGCTCAATCAACAACATATTGCCATGTCGTTGTCATGCATCATGTTGTGCATTGCATTGATTGTGTTCCTCTCTGTGCCGGGTTGTCCCTCTCGATAGACGTTGTACCGACGCTGTGATCGTTGACACTGATGAAGACCCAATGATATCAGAAGTGCAGCAGCAAAACCCCCTTGTTCATTCGATATAGGCCCCACTCTCTCGCTCTTGCTCTCTTTACTGCATAGGACAACAATGATTTCATCTGTTACTTGTGCGGTAGTTGAACCCCTTATCCTCTGCATGACCTGTCATTGCCACAGTAAATAGATGAAACCCTAGCATGAGTAGAAGTTGTTTTGAGCCCTGATGTGCCTACTCATTCATGCTGTTTGTCATGCTGCTATTGCCATAGAGTGCATCAAGGTCTGATTTCATCGGAATGAATGGAGTGTGTAAAATGTCCTACCGTGTGTGAGCTAAGTGTGTAAATACATTTTTGTGAAGGTAGCGTGAGGCCATGTAGGAGTACATGATGGGTTCTCATTGCAGCCGTCCTCAGGAACTGAGTTCTGTGTCTGTGATCCATGAACAGCTACTACCACTCATTGGATCCTAATTGACCTCGCTTCTTAATCACTAGTACTCTGCCAGGATTGCAACTATTTTCTGTGTTTGGTAGGTTATGTGTGGCGGCGTAGCGCTGACCCTTAGGTGTGGGCGATGTTGCGGTTAGATACACCTTGGCACGGTTACCGGCGCCCGTTTGGTGTCCTCGGGAACCCTTTCACATCGTTCGGGGGCCGTATGTGAAACCTCCGGCCGACTCCTGGGATGGAACCTGGATAGTGATAACCTGAACTAGAAGACTTAAGTGTTTAGGTAAGGCATGGCAACAACCCTCGCCAGGCTTCGCTGAAGTTGCAGAGACATGACGTATATGTGTAAGTGTGGAAGCGTGTGTAGAGTACACCCGTGGCAAGCGTTTCACTATCTATCGAATAGCCGGATTCCTCGATATGGAAACTTGGACCCCTTGCATAGTCATAGACAAGTGAAAGTGATACTCTAAAACTCGCAGATAAGTGTGAGTGCTATGGATGGCCTTCCTCGTAGGGAGACGGAGCAGTCCATAGTGGTGTATTGAATGGTGAATATGTGGACTCCGTGTGCGCCACCCTCAAAAAAGTGCTTGCAGTCGCGTAGTTCAGTTACCACTGAGTCAAGCTGCTTGCTGGTTAAACTCCACCACCCCCCCTTGTTTGATACCGATGCATATGTAGCTAGTTCTGATGTAAGTCTTGCTGAGTACCTTTGTACTCATGTTTGCTTAATTTATGTTTTGTAGAGAGAGACTTCAGCCTCGCTAGTAGTTCCGCGTGGACTTCGACGTTAGCTTGATACCTTAGCTACGATCTTGTGCCCTCGGCAGGATCTGGTAGATAGTCAGGCTTCTTAGCCTTTTTCCATTTTAGATGTATGTACTCATACATGTTAAGCTTCTGCATGTGCTTGATTTGTATGCTGTGATTGTTGGGTCATGAGACCCATGTTTGTAATATCTCGCTCCTCGGAGCCTAAGGAATAAATACTTGAGTTGTAGAGTTATGTTGTGATGCCATGTTGTATTTACACATATCGAGCATATTGTGTGTATGATTGAAATGCTTGGTATGTGTGGGATCCGACAATCTAGTTGTTGATCCTTGGCAGCCTCTCTAATGGGGAAATGTAGTCTAGTGCTTCCATGAGCCATAGTAGTCTGCTACAGCCCGGTTCACTTGAGTCCTGCTAGCTGATGAGGACATGGCTACCACAGTTACACCCATATCCCCTATTGTTTTACCTCTTGGAACAGTTGCTAGAGCTCGGATACGCCAATTAAATTATCAGGTACTTTCGTTTCTTGGTAATGTTTCTAGTGTTCATGAGAATATGATGCTGCCTAACTTAGATACATTTGTGTTGCTTGCAATTGAAGGGCCTAGCACGAACAAGAAGGATGAACATTGGAGCATGGTCAAGCACGGAGATGAAGGTGCGTGCAAAGAGAACAAGAACGGAGGTTCAAGTGGAGATTTCCGGACTTTGAAGCCACCATGATGACATACAAGAAGATGGACGAAATATACAAGATGGCCTTTCATAAATTTCCTCCATAGCTTATTATTGGTGTTGCGCCACCTTATTTTGGGCCAGGCCCATGTAATCTATTTTTAGAGTCCATATTATAGGGGAAAGGACTTAGGAGGTGTTTTAGTCCCACCTTGCCAAGGGTGGACAAAATCCCCTCTCTTTTCCCTATATATATAGCCCTTAAGGCTTCGTTTAGACTTGGGATTTGTTTAGTTAAAAGTTAGCCATTGCAACTTCGTGTACTTCGTTTGTGTCCAACGACCAGACCAAGGCCGCTTACGGATCCCCACCATTATCAATACCTCATATATATTTGCAATATTCAGATTGCTTTATCATATTCTTGCTCGTTCTTCGATTGCTTGCAGGAATAGACCTTCGTGGTCAGGCTGACCGTGCTTCCGGCATCGTCAGTAACCTCAGGAGATTGGTTTAGCGATTGCTAAGGCGCAACGTCATGCACGTTTGTAGTTGGATCGTCAAAGTCGTCTCCACCAAATCGATAGTTATCATCTTATCGAAAGATCGGGACACCCTCGCCTCTATTAAGTGGTATCAGTTTTCAGGTTGCTCGGTGAGATTTTTCCAGTTTTTCGTAGTCAGGTTGCATCTGTTCTTCATACCTAGAGTCCAAGAAAAAGCCAAAAAAAATGAGAGTTAGATTAGTTCATCCGTATCCCAGACAGTCTGAGCCTTTCGCTATTATCACTTAGTTTTTGCATTGTTGAATTTTCTGGTTGCATCGTGTGTCGAGTTGCTGGTTTTTAGTGTCTAGACTTTTAGAGTTTCGGGTTCTAGTCACGTTTTGTTCACGCTATCTCTACAACCACCATCATCCACTTCATTGTCATCGTCCACTGTCACTTATTTTGTTCACCGTCATCACCACCATCCATCCACTTTCATCGGTCGTTGTCATCATCTTCCCGGTTCATCTTGTTTCTTGTTTCATCTCAGAGAGAGAGAAAGAAATCTGAAAAAAAAGAAGAAAAAAAGAGGAGAGGATATGGGATAGAGTTTGTTTGGAAACTACATAAGTTTGGATCGATCATAGAGGAAACAGAAGAAGCAGCGATCATTGGAGTTGATCCAAGGAAGGAAGTAGGTCACGTGATTCTGCTGGTCCCTCGCCCGTAGCCCCGTACATATCCTCGTTGGTTTTTTTAATGAGAGAAAAACGTTTGAAGAGAGAAATTATAGCAGATCGGTTGACCTTTTGGGACGTTGCCAACAAAAAAAGAAACTATAGGCCGATCTGTTGATACTTTGGAAAGGTTGCGATCCGCGAAAAAAAGGACACAAAAAACAGATTCGGTTGGAGTTTAGGAAGCGATCCACTTTGGCTGTTTAACTTTGGAAAGGAAACAAGGAGAGTTAATAGTTTCCGTTTGCACTTGTAGTTTATTTGGAAAGAATAAACAATTCACGGAGAGAGATGAGATCTGGTGGGATTTGGGACGTGATCCTCCCACCTTAGTTGTTTGAGTTTGGACGAAAATCAAAGAGATTGAAAAAAAGGTGATTCTGACCGGCCAAAAAAAACAGAATTTGGAAATTAAAGATTGGATCGGCCTCCAATGCTATTTTTTTGGTTAGTAACGTGGTGGTGCAAGTTTTGGAATCGGCATTTATTGTGAGGAATTATTTTTGGACGTTGCCAAAAGAGATAAGGAAAAGATTAAAAAAAAGGCAAGTGCCAATCGGTTTGGTTGGTGGCCGTTTTTGGGGCAATTTTCTTTAAAAAAGGGAAAGAAGGAAGGAAGGAAGGAAGGACGTGAGTTGTGCCTACTAATTGGAAAGTCAAGAAAAAACAGATTTGCCAACACAACGAGAAAAGGGATCAGCCAATAAAGCGAAGAGATCAGCCAATAAAGGAAGGGGATAACGTGGATGTTTTCTTTGGAAGTTTTGGGATAGGAGACATTAAAGTGCTGCATGCTCATCTTTTGGAAGGATTCAAAAAGAAAATCAGAGAATAGGAAGAAAAAGAAAAGGAACTGGATAGTGAAAAAAAAAGAGCAATCACATTTGTTCGGTAGTACTTGGAAATTGTTTATCGGGCAAAAAAAAGAAGTTGCACATGAGGGAGAAAGACATTGAGGCAGAAACAAAAGAAAATAGAGATTAGCCACATACCAAATATTTGCAGATATCATACATACTTGTAGTATTGCTCGTTTGGCTTGTTGCTACGTTGCTCATATTTTTTTTGTTGCAACTTGAGTACTTGGTTGCCAGGGCACGTGAATTTCATTTGTGTCTTAGGCTCGCGTCTCTAGCACGGTCTAGCCTAGGATCAGCACTCGGCCACTTTGAACGAATTTTCAGCTTGCACTAATTAACGTGGTTGTAGCATTTTTTTCCCACATATATAAAGCCAACCCAGCTCCACATATTTCTACACCGTCTATCCATACGTTCACCTGGCAATCGCTTTACCCAACTTTTGGAGTTACTTGACACCGCTGGTTGCCGATCACCGCCTGCTGCATGGTAAGACATTGTAAGACATTGATATTTTCTTTATTGTGAGCGTTTTACTACCACATCCTAGTAGTTATAGGAACATTATTTTTGGATTTTGTTTCTTGTTTCTACTAATCATGACAGGATCTAGAGTCAATCCATGGGCTTTGTCGATCGCGGGAGACATGCCACCACCTATGCAAATTCCACAACGATCACGAGAGGTGCATAAACATCCAAATGCACATGATCAGGTTAATGTTTCTATACCATCATTTAATGGCCGTTTTAGACCTGCTTTATACATTGAATGGGAGTTCGACATAAATATTATATTTGCTTCCCATAATTTTGATGAATGTAAAAAAGTTAAGGTTGCGGTTGGTTCTTTCACTGGTTATGCTTTAGTTTGGTGGAGTGAATATTGTCGGTTACACCCTGATTATATACCTATTACTTGGGATGATTTGAAACTTGCCATGCGACATACATTCGTCCCCGCTTATTATACTCGTGACATGATTAAAAAGTTGCAACATTTGAAACAAGGTAGTGACACTGTAATGAAATATTATGATACTTTACAAACTACCTTGTTGCATTCCTCTTTAGAAGAAAGTGAAGAAGATTTTATGGATAGATTTTGGGGAGGATTAAACCGTGACATTCAGGAGATACTAATTCATGAAACATGTTATCCTATGGACCGTTTGTTTCGTCTTGCTTGCAAAGCTGAATAGGAAATAACAAGACGTGTTGCCCACAAGATAAACAAGCGGAAGGTGAAAATCCCACAAGTTGCGATGGTTGTTCCTTCCACCACTGCGTCTCCTATGGCAACAACATCCATTGTTGAGAGCACTACATCAGCTCCACCATGTGACGTGTCGCCACCTAGAGTGCCTACATCATCTTTGTTGATCATAAGAGGTAATGACAAAGGTACCGATCTTCCACCTCCACATGAGTATGATGAATTCCTTGTCAATTTAAATGAACCATGCGATAAGCTACCCACTACTTTGATCACACCAGCTATTTTAGAGGACTATGTTCATGATTTGACTTTGCCATGTGATCAAACAATTTTGAGTGAACCCATTGAATTAACTATTGATGCAAAAGAACCATGTGAATCAGTGAAAAGATCAGATTTGGATCAAATACGTTTGAAAATAGTTGTGCCAATGTTTAATCATTTTGATATGACCTCTAATCTTGGTGATGGTTCATCAAGGTTGGGATGGTTTAATGATGAGCATTGCCAATCTTTTATTATGAATAAGAGCTTCACTTATATGTGCAAACTGAGTTGCAATATTTTCATGCCTTTGACTTCTTGTGATAATATATTGGCTTTATTTTTCACAACTTTTGAAGGGTGCTCTTGTATAACTGTGTCACATGTGCCACAACTGAGATCAGTTAAAATGGATGACATATACATATACAACGTGTACACCTTGTCTCTATTGTTAGCCATATTTCAGATTAAGCAACGCCGAGGACGGCTTTGTTTTCAAGAAGGGGAGGATGATGAGGACATGGCTACCACAGTTACACCCATATCCCCTGTTGTTTTACCTCTTGGAACAGTTGCTAGAGCTCAGATACGCCAATTAAATTATCAGGTACTTTCGTTTCTTGGTAATGTTTCTAGTGTTCATGAGAATATGATGCTGCCTAACTTAGATACATTTGTGTTGCTT